>NC_081557.1:55498896-55573034 GCF_022355385.1 Mustela nigripes
GCAGCCATCAAAAGAAATGAAATCTTGCCATTTGCGACAACATGGATGGAACTAGAGCGTATCATGCTTAGCGAAATAAGTCAAGCAGAGAAAGACAACTATCATACGATCTCCCTGATATGAGGAAGTTTAGCTGGGTTTTTATATGCACATATATTTCTTAGCTCTGTTAGCTGGGAGGGCCCGGAAACAATGATACCCCAGTAGCACCAGGTACACATACTGTTCAGAACTTAGTTTAGAACAGTCATTCTTCCATAAAGGAAACCAGGGCTCTTTGGGGAAAGAATTAATTCTAGGACTAGGGCTAGAAATATACGACATGAGCCTGGAGCATCTTGTAATGCCAGAAAGTAAGGAAGTGCCAAAACACGTGCACATACACATACACACACTCACACACAAACACACTGATAGGTATGGGTCAAAAGGACAGGGGAAACAAGTGACAGAGTTTTCAATGGCCAAAGCTGGAACAATCTGAGCAAAAACACCCCTAAAATAAAGTAGCATTGGATATATAAAATAAATATCCATAAGTATATACTAATGAAAGAGGTGATTAATGAGAAAGAAAAAGTAAATTTACCATTTAGAAGAATTTCAAATAATTTATGTGGATATTCTATCCTCATGGAGGTGGAGCATATCTCTTCATTCATAAACCGTGTGGGGCTTTGCAAATAACTTTGTCTAAAGACTACAATATGGATTGGGGATGAGAGGCATGGGAGAGGGACAGTAACTTTATAATGGAGAAACTTGAAGAATACAGTTCTCAAGCAAGTGATTTAATTTAACCTCAACAGTAATGAACTATGTTGTTGGTATGATAGGATGGGATGAAAATGGCATTTTACTTCTATGCTCTTCCTCCTCACAACCCCAAAGTCCAGTGTGATTATTAGAAAAGGAATCAGACAAATCCTGATCGAGGGACACTCCACAAAATATCTTACCAGAACCCCTCAAAACTATCAAGGTTTCCCAAATCTGAGAAACCATTGTAGCCAAAAGGAGCCTAAAGAAGCATGATGAATATAAACACAATGTACTTTGAATGACATTCTGAAATAGGACAAGGAAATTAGGTAAACCAACAAAAAAAGAAGCATATTATGGGGCACCTGGGTGGCTCAGTGGGTTAAAGCCTCTGCCTTCGGCTCAGGTCATGATCCCAGGGTCCTGGGGTCGAGCCCCACGTCGGGCTCTCTGCTCAGTGGGGAGCCTGCTTCCTCCTCTCTCTCTCTGCCTGCCTCTCTGCCTACTTGTAATCTCTGCCTGTCAAATAAATAAATAAATAATCTTTAAAAAAAAAAGAAGCATATTAGTCAATCTGAAAAAAGTATGGACTTCAGTTAATAATGTATCTATCTTATTGGTACATTAATTGTGACAAATGCGCCATATTAAAAATCAGATATAATAATAAGGACAACTAAATATAGGGTATATGGGAACTCTCTGTAAGATTTTTATACTTTTTCTGTAACTCTAAAACTATGTCATTGTTTAGATATACATAGATATCTTAAAGGATGCTCTTTCATATTTTGAATGATATGATTTGGTAAAATGCTTTCCTTAAATTATTTTTTTATTCTATTTTGATTACTTTAAAACGTTATTGAGGTATATGCTATTATATTGAAAAGTCTATCTACCTACCAACCTACCTACCATCTATCTACCAAATTCTTAAAGGCATCCTGCCACTTTATTCCTAAAGTGTATTTTTCTTGATTGCTAAGAAGAACCAAACCCTTTTCTCTTTGCAGGAAAGTATATAGGTAACCCCAGAAAACTGCATTTTTTTGGTCTGAAAACATGCCCCAACTTTAACTCTTTTTTCCTTCTACTGGGACAGCTTCTAACAGTCTGAAAAAGCTCATCAAAATAATTGGTGAATCTTGATGACCAGAGCTTCACATGCCAAGCATTTTCTCCCAAACTGGGTTATTTAGAGTCCAATGAGGCCAGGAATAAATATATAAAGCTAAGTAATTTGGGGAGATTGGAGAATTTTCGGAAAATGTCTTTGACTTGGAAGCATGAAATTACATGCACTACAGTAGAATGAAATCAAATCAATCAGCAGCTTGGAATCTCCCAGGCTCTATAATCAGCAGGGGTTCAGAAGCCTCTCACTAAGAAGGAAGCTGAGGTTTGGTAGAAAAATCCCTGACACTGGAATGCAAAGAGACTGAACCCTTGTCCTCTGGGAGATCCAGCTTTGAAAGCTGATGATAGGTACGGATGGGAAAATACAGGTTGACTGGAGGTAAGATAGAGAAGCCAGAGTGACTGACTGCCTTAATGCCCAGCTCTATGCTATACTTCCCTGCTAGAGTAATTCAGTGGCTCCTCATTTCCTTTTGGATAAAACCCAAACTCCTTAGGGTGGAATATAATTTTCATGAGGGTCTCATTCTTATCTCCCTCTTGAGCCTATTTTTCTCCCTACCTCTATTATACCCTAGGTCAGCCTTACTGGCCAGAACTTTCTTGTGAATTTCTGAGTGACCAAGCTCTCTTGGGCCTGTGGCTTTGTACCAGCATGACCAAAACACTCAGAATGCCCATCCCCTGACTCATCACCTGACAAGCTTTGAGATTTTACCTCCTCCAAAGCAATTTCCTCAGTGCCTTCATTCTAGGATACGTGCCTAGGTCTGTGCTTTCAAACACTTTGCACCAGATCTATTATAGCACATACAAGTCTCACTCCCACAATACTGTAGAACTTCTGAAAAGGCTTTATCTTTTGTCAGGGTTGTCAGGGTTTCCTGAGCATATCAGAGAATCCAGAACTTAGTAAGCACTCAAAATCTGCCTGAGGAATGGTGAATGGACAAATGAATGTGGTTAGATTACAATTTGGAACAGAGGACTTGGTTTTTAAAAACACAGAGTGAGGATTTCAAATAGTGAGGATACTTTGCTGAAAGTCATCTACAAAAGCATAGAACACTGCAGCCTGAAATGAATGCAAAACCCAACTCTAAAGGAAAAACAAGAGATGTTTCTAAGATGAACCTATTACAAATGACAGTTTTTCTAATACTTTTCTTATGATTTGCAAAAGAAAAAAAAAAAGTCCCAAATGTATCAGGGAAGAAATGGAAGCAGAGGACATTCACAAACACTGTAAATCAGCACAGTCTCCCATAATCAGGCAGTTATCTGTCTAAGAGAATGCCTCTTGGATTGCATCAGTAATTAGGGAGCTAATGGAAAATTACCAACCAACAAAATCTATGACCGTTCCGAGGACAGTGGAATCACAGGCTGAGAGTACCACAGGTTTATTAAAAACAAATCATGCCCGAACATTTTGATAGCTTTTTTGATAGTGGCTGCCCAATTCCTGTCACATTTGCTCCATTGGCTCTCCATTGCCTTCTAAATCAATTTAAAATGACTTCTTTTGAGTTGACCTTCAAGGCTGTCCAGTACTCAGTTTATTACTTTTCTTTTTCTTTTCTCTCCCTATTTCTCTCCTGTTGGTCCCTTTCTCTTCTTGGTTACCTCTCCTGGCTCCTTGTCCTTGATCACCTGCTTTGACTTTGTGTAGACTCTCAAGTAATTGTGACCTCATGCATGCTACTTGCTCTACTCCAAAACGGGCCTGCCCCCTCTCTAGGCTACGTAGTAAACTTCTACACACCCTTCAAAGCTCCTATGGCACCTTTTCAGAAACCAATTCTCTCAAAGCCATTTTCCAACAATAAAGTAAATCTCTCACTCCTTGGTATTGTTTTATACATGCATCTATTGCTAAATGATAATTAATTTATTTCTTACTTGAATCTTTCCCCTATTTGATTGTGACCATAGATCTAGAATGAGAATTCCAGCACAGCAGGAATTTTTGCCTGTTGTGTTCACTCATGTACCCAAGCACCGAGAACACACCCTCCCAAATACACACCTTGGTAAATGCCTAAAGCTCCCCAAACAAGATGGTGTCTTATGTAACATCATAATACATGGTATAAAATAAAAGAGCTACTCAATAATTGTTTCATTGATGCCATGGTGTATAGTGGAAGGGAACAAAAGGGAATAAACTGATTCAGATATCCGAGCATTTACCAGCTCTTCTTACAATGCAAGTCTCCACCCCCCACCCAAAAAAAAACCCATGTGAATAATTAGTTTCTAGGAAATATTTTGAACACTATTAATTTCTTTCATTTTTCTGTTCATTGATTTACTAAACAGGATGAAAATAAGGATAGCTGACAGTTCTGAGAGTTATGTGTCTAAGTATTGAGATTACATGATTAATTTATTAATAAAGGGGAAGTTCCTCTGAGATAGATTTATTTTAATCATTTTTATTATTCTTAATCTAATTTCACAGATGAGGAACCTAAGGTATAGAGAGGATAAATATCTCGTCCACAGTCAGTTATTCATGGTGGAATCAAGAGTTGAACTCAGGCCATTTGGTGAAGCATGGATTCAAAAACTGAGCTGAATGCATAAGTGAAGCCAACAGTCCTAATCCTATTAAGCCTAGAAGTACTGGTCTGAATAGTAGTGTAGGTGGATTATCAGCCCCTCCAGCACTTGGGGGCCAGAATTCCTTGCTTGTTGGTATTAGTAAGTTATTCAGAATTATCCAGGATTCCATTTTTTCACTAATACTTCCTACTCTGGCTCTTCTATAGATTGACTTTGTATCACAAACTCTGATCAGTTTTTCAGTTCTTTCAAATAACCCCTGGGACCTAGCTCACCTTTGACAGTCTTTATTCCCCAGGGATGAAATTTTAGCAACTGGGTCTCTGGTAACCACCTGTGATCCAGCTCCAAGCCAGACAGGTTATCCAGAACCTCACGCTGACTGCACTATGTTGAAGATCAAGATGGGGCTTCCTTGGGGATGGGGTGCTGGCCTAGCTCAGGTCTTTTTTGATAAGCTCTTTTCATACAAATGTTTGGCTTGCTGGTCCCACCACACTTCCCCATGTGGGCCTCCATTCAGATTCCACTTGACTGCCCTCGTCCTCTTGTTCCACAATTTCTGCAGATGAAGGCCAAGGGTACTGCACAGCCAAGCCCACTGTGGTAAAAACCCTGATACCAATCACTTCAAACTATGCATTCTTGTTTTTTAAATAGAATCATACATCGTCAGTGCTAGAATCTCTCATTTTATATAAAAAAGAAACTAACAGCTCAGGTTGATTGGTTTGGGGGTTGGTAGGTTAATCCACTAAGCAACATGCCTGTCCACATTAACCTGAAGAACTCCCACCACAAAGAAAGAATGTTCTAATGTCACTTTTGTGTAGTTATGTTAATATCATTTATTCCAAATGGTTTTTCTTTTACATAGGTCAGGATAATGGAGTGATAAAGAGTACAGGATGAAATGACATAGGCCTGAGTTCACTTATCAAATTAGTGGGACAGAGGAAGCATGTACTAACAGGCAGATTGTAAGACTTGAATGACACTTTCTAAAGTACTTGGCATATCATCTGCAACTTATTAACTATAAAATAAAAAGAAGCCAGTAGCAATATTGTCATGTATATATATGTTTTATCCTAACCATTAACCTGCAAGGTAGCTTGAGAAAATGAGTTTCTCTATATATTACGGATCAGAAAACACATACGTTATGCTTGAATGACACTTTACAAGTGTGTATGGAGGCTTTACACATGGCTGTCTTCAAGACTATTCAAAAGCTCTATACAGTCAATTGTATTATTCCCATTTTAAGGATGTCAATAACAAGTGAAGTGATAAGTTTAGAAAGTGCTAAAATATAAATTCTGTGAAGACAGGGACTTTAAGTGTGTGTATGTGTGAGTGTGCGCGTGTGCGCGCGCGCTTATTTCCGTTACATAGAACACTAACATGTAGTAAGCACTAAGAAATATTTATTGAATCAAAGAGCAAAGAAATAAAATTATTCTCAAACAATACTGAGCATTACATGAGCATAAGGATGTGTCACTGCCTGTGATTTGCCTTCAATATTCTTTCTCTAACAGTTTTTTCCCACTGATGTTGCATATTACTGAGAGATTCCTTTATCCAAAAGGAATGCTTATAATTTCTAATTTGCTCTAATAAATTTTTGGCCTTTAACAGATGCATGACAATTGTACCATACTGTGTTGTGAATTCCAATTATGTATAAGACTGATGCCTGCCCTTTCCCGTAAAGCTCTCAGCTTTGTGAACTTTTTGTGTAAATTGCATTTCAGATTCAAAAGTGGACATTTTTAATTGTGTGAGTGTGTGCATGCATGTTTAAGTCACTCAGTGAATTATATATTATTTAGACTTCTCAGTTGAAGTACATAGAAAAATGACAAGTTTATAACTCTATTATGTGGCAATCATCAAAGAAATAGACAACAATAATAAAACTTGGATTTTGTCATTGCTGATGACCACCAAATGTGAGCCATTTATTGCCCAGGAAGCCAGTTCTTTAAGATGAGGCTTTGTGAAAAGGTAATTTAACCACATATTCAGGATTAAATCCTGGCTCTACCCTCATCACTGATTGTGTAATCTTGAAGAAATTACTTAGTTTGTTTTCCCTTGTTCATATGAAAATTTAGAATAATGATGATGTGTTTACCATGCCAGTCAATGCCTGCCTCCTTTTGATATAGAAAATTATTTAATATTAACAACTCTGAGGTAGATATTGTTTCCTTCCTAATTTATAGGGCTGCCTAACATGTAGAATTAAAGGATTAAGCATATATGGAAGAAGCTATGCAATCATAGATGTTACACATTTTTAATTTAATAGCTTCTTTGTAACAGAGTGGGGGAAAGCAGTCTTCCTGCGGAGCAGAGAGCCTGATGTGGGGCTCGATTCCCGGACCCTGAGATCATGACCTGAGCCAAAGGCAGAGGCTTAACCCACTGAGCCACCCAGTTTCCTCAGAGTTCATGGAGAAAGAAGCCCTCTGATGGGAGCCACTGTACAATTCTACAGAATACTGGTAATGGATCACAAAATCAAGAAGAGAATCATTAGAAGTTATCAGTATATTAAAAAAAAAAAAAAAAAAAGCTCAGGTTATGCCTTCAGGGTTGTGAGATGGAGCACCGTGCTGGGCATGCAGCTTGCTTAAGACTCTCTCCCTCCCTCAAAAAAAAAGGTGTCAATATGTGGCTTCATTTTAGGGTGGACATTAAATATGTACACATATTTAATGAAGCTACTTATAATTATTGTCTGAGTAACCTATTTTTTTTAAAGATTTTTTATTTATTTATTTGACAGAGAGAGATCACAAGTAGGCAGAGAGGCAGGCAGAGAGAGAGAGAGGAGGAAGCAGGCTCCCTGCTGAGCAGAGAGCCCGATCTGGCACTCGATCCCAGGACCTTGAGATCATGACCTGAGCAGAAGGCAGCGGCTTAATCCACTGAGTCACCCAGGCGCCCTGAGTAACCTATTTTATGGTCAAAGTTCTAAACAGTATTTCTATAGTCTTAAGCTAACAAAATGAGTTTAGGCCCAATTATAAGACTTTCTATATCCCTACATTACTGTGATGAGTTTAGATCTGTAAAAAACTCTGAAAATAAATACTCCATCCCTGTCTATGCTTGGTGAAAAAAAAAAAAAAAAAAAAAAAAAAAGACTGGGTCTAGTAGGGAATACCGAAAGAGGGGGCTCGGGTGAAAAAAAAAGACTGTGTCTAGTAGGGAATACAGAAAGAGGGGGCTCGGGTGAAAAAAAAAGACTGTGTCTAGTAGGGAATACAGAAAGAGGGGGCTCGCGCTGCCCCTCTTGCACATGGCCACAGCCCATTTACATGGGCTATGACAATTTTAATACAAAATAATATAGATAAACCTAATATAGGTTCAGATGCCACAACTTACTCTCTTATTTAATATGCATTATAAAATAATCCCTATAATAAGTCTAGTTACCACCTGTCACCATATACCACTTTTTATCTTTGACCTTTTACAATATACTTGTACTTTCCAAGTCTCAGATTTCCCTTCTTTAAAGTGGGTATGACATAGTGCCTACTTGTAAGACTATTTTGCCGATTTACAGAGATAATGCATAATGCCAAACATATTTGCTCAGTAATTGTTAGTTACCATGATGATAGATATAATGGCAAAGATGAATGCATTCCCTGGGAAAATAGAGTAGAATATCTGAAATGGTGGTAACTAGCTCCTTAATTTACTTGCTTGATAGTAAGGCAGTATTTGGGTACATGCCCCACTATCCTTAACTACAGTACTGCTAGGTGTTTAAATTGTGCTTTACGTGTATTTCTTCTAGCCCCAAATTCCATCATCTCTGTTTTATTTTATTTTATGTTAGGTCTTTGAAGGCTAACAAGGCTAGGGCTCTTGTTGGTATTATATATTATCAATTGGTTTAACTAATAAGCTTCTAAATTCCAAGAGAGCTCAAATATTCACTGGAAATGTCTGCAAATAAAGAAGTTAGTATTTATTCAGTGCACTAATGATACAAGTTTATGCACAGAGGAAGGTAAGTTCAAGACACAAGGCAACTACATCTTCAACATAAACAATGTAATAATTTGTAACTAGAGAGAAAAACTAGAGATATCTAGACCATTTTCTTTTAGAGGTCTTACATGAATGTCAGAACATCCTCTTCCTACCCAAACTAACCTATCCTCCGGTGTTTTGCACCTCAATAAATGATTCTTATTAATTCAACCAGAAATGCTTGTGGCTTTTGTAATCCCTGTCTCTTTCTTGTGCCACCATTGTGTCTCTTTTTCTCAGACACATTTGCTTCTCTCCATTTGCACCACTACTCTCCTCAGTGTGGCAGTCATTGTTTCTCTCCTGTACTGTTAAAACAGTATCTCATTGAACATTATCCCTTCCAGTCTATTTGACATCTTATAACTAAAAAATAAATCTTAGCTTTTTTAAAAAAAAGCAAGTCTTATCAAGTCATTCCCTAAAATTCTTCAATGATTTCTACTATTTCTGCAGAAACGTTAAATTCACCAATATAGTCCATCTGGCCTACATATCAACCCATCTGAAAGTTCTTCATTTGCCTCACTTTCTTTCCCCTTAAAACACAACATTCTAGCCACACTGAGCAGCTTTCAACTCTTTAAAAGTGCCAGTACTCCCTTTCCTTCTCTGACATGGTCTTCATTCTGCCTCAGGTAGTGTTGTCCTCATCTTCTTCACTGAGGTAGTTCCTACCCAACCTTAAAGTGTCAATTTAGTGACCACTCCCTCAAGATGTCTTCTCCAAACCACTGGCCAGACACTGGGGCTCACTTCTTGTTCCCACAGCACTCTTTGTGCACCCCATTGTAGCTCTTAAATCACTGAAACATCGTGTCCTTTCTTTTCTGTATTCCCTACTAGACACAGTTCTTTGAGGACAGATTCTGCCTCTCATCTGTTTATTGTTGCATCCACAGGACTCCTCTCAAAACAAGGCAAAGATTAGCCACTCAACACATATTTGTTAAATACATGCATGCACTGGATGAATGGATAAATCCAGACCAGAAAGGATTCATGAATAAAAATAGAGTTGTGTAAAGGGGTAAAGTGGGAGCAATTATAGAAAAAGTGGTCAAGGAAGAGAATTTTAAGGAGGTGTCATCTGAGCAAAGATCTCAAAAAAGGAAAAAGGGAGTCATGTGGAGATCTGGGGATACAATCGTTCAAGCAGAATAGATTAGGCAGAGTTGGTGAGGTTGGAAAGAGCAACAGGCATACTGGTACAGCTGTGGAACACTGAACAGAGGGGAGAGTGGTAGCATCAGTTAGATGCTACCATCAGTTAGATCATGCACCGATTTGTAAGCTAAGATATGAACTTGGATTTTATTCTTAGTGCATAAGAAAAACAATTGGAGGGATTTAAGCAAAAAATGTCAAGATAGAACCCAATATTTATTTCTTGAATATGCATTATAATAAAGCACATTGGGAAAGTATTCTGAGATATCTAAGTGAAGGCATTTGAAATGAATGACATTTATAAAGACTAAAGATAAAAAGTAGCCAATTGTTTTACATATAAATAATTTAATCCAAGGGAAGCTGATTATTTTACCAAAGGTTATACAGCAAATATATGGCTATTAGAGATGAGAAGCCATGCCTTTTATTCCCTTCCTGGTTTACTTTTATATGGAGGAAGAGATAAATGTGTTACTTGAACTCATACATATTAGCTCCTAAACAGCAACTGTAGATATGGAAGGTATCTTAACATTGAACTTTTACACATTTTAGTGATCTCTTTCCTTGATAGCTTCCAATTAAAGAATATAAGCATTTTCAAGGCAAGTACATAGTTAGATTCAATCTTTCTGTATCTCACAGCTTTGTGACACAGAGATGGAGGTATTACAGAGCATCAGCAACAAAGGTTAATAACAGTGCAGTGAATGTGTCATTTCACTCACTCTGAATCCTTCATAAAATGATCCAAAAATCATTTATTTATTTGCCAAGTATTTCTAAGCCCCTACTTTGTGCAAGACACCATGCTGGATACCATCATGACAAAGATGAATATGAATGGCATCTGTCTTCAAGGAACTTGTTATCTAGCTAGTATGCCAGACATGGAGGCAAGTCATCATTGAGTACAATATGAGGAGGGTCATAATGAAGACAACATGGTTTATCAAAACAATTACAGCCATACTTCATATTTCTTGCCTACTTAGTGGAAGTGTTTTAAATATCTAATGTGTATTATCTCATTTGGACCTCTTAACAATCTTTTAATATCTCATGGATCATAAAGCTTGTCCCCCCACCCCACGCCTTTACTTCTTTCATATGAGGAAACAGACTACAGAGAAGTTCGGGAGCTTGCTCCAGGGGCGTCAGCTGGTCAGGGCTGAAGCAGAGTCGAACACTAGCTGTTGGACTCCAGAGCTGCGCTTCACAACCACCTGCATCACTGCAAGAGACACTGGCTTACTTTTAATTCTCACAGAAAATCTATAAGCCAGCTTTTATTTTCTCACCCTATCATAGGCAAAGAAACTGGCTTAAAGGGGTTCAAGAACTACCAATAACCAAGGTTATTCTCCAGCCCAAAGTCTGTCAGTTCTAAATCCTACCTTATCCGCCTCAGAATATGTTCCCTCTGTTCACCTTCCTGCATCTTTCAGAGACCTGAAAGAACATGTTAATTCTGACTTGACAGTTTGGAGTGGAGGTGAGGGGCTTAATTAGGAGGTGATACATTCCAAATAGGACCACCCACGCTTTTTAAAAATGTCACCAAAGCAGGATATTTTGCCAATGTGAAATAGCAAACTGTTTCCAGATAAATACTACTCTGGAAAAGGAAAATAAACTTTTCATTTAGCTACTATATTCTGAATCGTGCATTCCAATTGATTTGAGTATTCTTTTTCCAGCATTGCCAAGCTAAACATTCTCAAACAAAAATGTACTCCGAGTTTCTCAAAAGGAGAATTTTCTACCATTTACCAGAAAATTTAACTAAATATTGAATATATTCCTAACTGAAACAGGCAAAAATAATTTCAATAAACTTACTACCTCATCTTATTGACAAAAATAACAACAGCAGTATTGTTATCTACATGCTCATTACCATACCACTCATTTTATAAACATTAAAAATGCTAATCCTTATAATAATCTAGGAGATAGCTATTGCCATTTTGCATAGGAGGACATCGAGGATGTGAGATATTAGATCACAAAGAAGTGAGGAAGATAAGAAATAATTCAGATCCATATAAAACCAAAGTCATTACTCTTTCACTGTTTCCTGCGCCATGCTGAGTCCACAAAGCAAAGCAATCCACTACACTGGACAAAGTTGTGACAGGGTATTAACTCGGTACCTGGTGTGGAGTCATGGGCTCTTCAGTCAGACTTATAAATTCAGTTACATATTCCTGTGTTATAAAGATATGTTACAGGTCAGCTTCTTTGCCTCCCACAGAAAGCATACAGATGAAGTTTTTCCCATTAACCCTAACCTTGCAAACTTCTAAGACTTAGTAAATGAAGCTAGAAATTGCTTCCCAATTTACAAGTTCCAATTTATAAGCTGTCTCAATTTACAAATTCAACAAAGTGTAGGCAGGTGGGCTGGCTTCTGGAAGCTCCCACCAATAGACATATTGGGAATTTGTTGTTCAAATCTACTGTCTAGTTGATAACTGCCCACCCACTTTCTCTCCAAGTTACTTAAATTATTTGATAGGCTCAAAGTGAACTCTCAGGGAGATCAAGCATGTCTGAACCTCATGCCCTGAACACCTTAGTTTAACAAAGTTAGAGTATTTTTTTCTTTATGGATGGATGTCCCAACAACAGCCAGCATTCAATTTGAATGTCCTATGTTTGCAATCATATGCTTATTTTTTTAAAAGATTTTATTTATTTGACAGACAGAGATCACAAGTAGGCAGAGAGGCAGGCAGAGAGAGAGAAGGAAGCAGGCTTCCCACTGAGCAGAGAGCCCAATGCGGGGCTCGATCCCAGGACTCTGGGATCATGACCTGAGCCGAAGGCAGAGGCTTTAACCCACGGAGCCACCCAGGTGCCCCTCATATGCTTATTTATAATGTAAGTTACCCCAAAATGTTATAAGGAGTGTCGAGTATTTAGGAAATTGCTGTGACTTCTGTTACCTTCACATCAGAGTACTTATCTTGCTTAAACCAAATGAAAATAGGATCTAACTCAGAGAAGATTAAATGAAATAAGGTAAATAAAGTATTTAGAATAAATCCTGAAACATATTTTGGGGGAGAGGGAGATCCTGAAACATAATTTTCCCCAAAATAATTCAATCCATAATTTCAACACATATTTTTACTGAGCACTTACTATATACAACATACTGTGTTAAGTTCTGAATATATTGTGTATAAAGTTACCATCTATCGAGGAAATATGGTATGCCAAGCTCTGTGTTTGGTAATTTATATATAATACCATATCACCTCCACAATAAAAACTCTGGAATCTAATTCTTCATTAGAAATGAGTAACCTATGGTCAGTTAAATGATATCACTTTCACAATATCATGTGGTAATTCCTCCATATGAATATTATAAACCTGGCTCTGGTCCAGAAAAGGGCCATTCACCTACAGTAAGGCATTGAGGATGTGGATATTCACTCAACCTCCATCCCAAATTCTTTCTCTCAGGTGAAGTTTATTACTTCTTTAAAATTTAATTAATTATCTCTAATTAATTTTTTAAAGTAGGCTCCATGCCCAACATGGGGCTTGAACTTGTACTTGAGATCAAGAGTTGCATCCTCTACCAAATGAGCTAGCCAGATGCCCCTCTTAGAACTTTAAAAACTAAGTCCCAAACTACACTTGTTATATTTCTTAATTTGTAGTATTCTGGTTGTAGTATAAACCAGACTGTATATGTAGTATAAACCACTGTATATGTAGTATAAAGTTGTACTGGATGTATTTGCCTGAAATTTGAAGACAGAATTGAGACAGGAGGCATTTTTCCTTCTCTCTTATGGCTGTCTCTAAAAGTGTACACTGGGAGCATGAAGTTTCTCTGCAGCAGCAACCTCATGTTCAGCTCTCTGGGTGGCTGGGAAAAGCAATGGCAGCCATGATGGGAGACGTCCTTGACCCAACTTCTCCTTCCTTGGTGTGTAGATAAAGGTTTACTTTCTCCATCCTGTGGGTGTCTGCAGTGGAGATGGCAGTGATGGCAAGTTTGAGGTGTGGTAGAACTCTAGAGGTAGCCCAGAGGTGGTAGCTTCCTTCTGGGTGAGGTGTATTACTTGGGATCTTTCTTGGAGTCCCAGGTTAGATTTTTTCCTTTAAACTATGTAATGAGTTTGTAAGCCTCTGATTCTCTATTTTAAAAAAAGAAAATCCATTCTCACTTAAAATATCTAGTGCAACATCTGTCTTCTATACTTAATCTTGAGTGATACATTGAGTAATAGACCCTACTTGTTAAAACATGTTTTGCAATTCTCTTTCAGTGAGAGAGGGAAGTATTTTCAAAATCTTGCCTTGTTCGTCCACAAAATAAATGTGAATTGTGGGAGAAATAGGAAGGGACCTATGGTAAGATCCCACTACCACTGTACTTACCATCAATGAGCAAATGAATGAATGAAGCCTCCATCACTAAGAGTGCATTCATATTATTTCTAACTTCCTTTTCACTTAAATTAAACATGGAAGAAGCTCCTATTTTTTGAGTGTCTATTATATACCAGAAATAGAAATAAAAACTTGATAAACCACTGCCAATCCCCATCAGGACTTTACAAATATTTTTATCCCTGTTTTATTTATCTGTTTCTTAAGAGGAAGAAACCCTGGTTCAGAGAGGTAAATGTGGCTGACTCAAAATTAATCCATGTTCCTTCTAACATATGCAGCCTAGTCATGAATCTTCTCTTTACCTTTCACTTAGAAAAGCTTTGAAAGTTCCACTGGCTATAACAGGTGAAAAATGCACTTGGAAACAGAAGACCTGGTGTGAATTCAGCTCCAAGACTTCGTAGCAGTGAAATTTGGGGCAAGTCACTCACATATCTATTATTTCAGTCTCCTCCTCATGGAACGGGTAAATATCAGCATCTGCCTTGAGGATTGTATAGGGTTCTTATAAAATTCCACAGCTTTTCAGCATCTACCAGAATGCTACAACAATTTAGAAATTTACACATCATCTAAGAGTAAACACAAAGGCAACTCATTTCACCTCTTTAAGACTATTGAAAAAGAAAGCCAACGTTGGTGGCATCACAATTCCGGACTTCAAGCTCTATTACAAAGCTGTCATCATCAAGACAGCATGGTACTGGCACAAAAACAGACACATAGATCAATGGAACAGAATAGAGAGCCCAGAAATAGACCCTCAAATCTATGGTCAACTAATCTTCGACAAAGCAGGAAAGAATGTCCAATGGAAAAAAAGACAGCCTCTTCAATAAATGGTGCTGGGAAAATTGGACAGCCACATGCAGAAAAATGAAATTGGACCATTTCCTTACACCACACACGAAAATAGACTCAAAATGGATGAAGGACCTCAATGTGCAAAAGGAATCCATCAAAATCCTTGAGGAGAACACAGGCAGCAACCTCTTCGACCTCAGCCGCAGCAACATCTTCCTAGGAACAACGCCAAAGGCAAGGGAAGCAAGGGCAAAAATGAACTATTGGGATCTCATCAAGATCAAAAGCTTTTGCACAGCAAAGGAAACAGTGAACAAAATCAAAAGACAACTGACAGAATGGGAAAAGATATTTGCAAACGACATATCAGATAAAGGACTAGTGTCCAGAATCTATAAAGAGCTTAGCAAACTCAACACCCAAAGAACAAATAACCCAATCAAGAAATGGGCAGAGGACATGAACAGACATTTCTGCAAAGAAGACATCCAGATGGCCAACAGCACTGCATGACATTTGAAGTTGTTCTATATCTTTGTCAACACTTCACATTATTTGTCTTATTCATTTTAACCATTCTAGTAATTACCAATGATAGGGCATTCTGGCTTTAACTTGTATTCTCTAATGACTAATAATGTGAGCATCTTTTCTGAAGTAACTAGTCCTGACTTTTTCTATTGAATTGTTTATATTTTTCTTAAGGATGTATAAGAATAGTCATTATATATTGAATACAAGTCCTTTTTAATGGATAGCAGATAACTCTTCACATCCGGGATTGCCTTTCACTCTCTTAAGACTCGAAGCTCTTAATCAAAAAACTAAGTTACTGGCACCTTTTTAATAGTTAGTATGTGTTATGTCCTGTTCATAAATGTTCCAGCCACTTAAGTTTATGAAGATATTCTCCTGTGTGTCTGTGCACATGTGTGTGTGTATGTGTTTCCTAGCTTCTTTTCTGTTATTGGTTTATCACTCACATTTAGATTACAGTCCACCTAGAGTTGCAATTTGTGTGGGGAGAGGTAGGAGGTTATGTTTCATTTTTCCAAGTGTGTGTGTGTACCAAACAGCACTATTTAAAAGATAATCCTTACACCCACTGTACTACAATGTCATTTTCATTATAAATTAAGTGATTTTGAATGTGTAGATCTGATTCTGAGCTTTCTATTCTGTTTTATTGATCTATTTTGTCTTCTTTGAAATAATATTATACTTTCAATTACTTTAGTTTTTTTTTAGTAGTTTTTCATACCTAGTGGAGTAAATCCTTAAGTTTTGTTTTCCTTCACATTTTTCTTAGCTGTTTCTTGATCTCTTTGAAACAGAATTGACCACATTAAATGGGATACACATTTAAATGATTTTCTGCTGCACTTTGGGGAGAGACTGAAACTTTTTCCAGGGGCCTATGAAGCCCCACTTATGCTGATTCTACTTTCCCCATGTTTATTCTTGACCTCTGTTAACTGGCACTTGGCCTTTGGAGGCCTCTAACATCAGTGCTGCTGCTGCTTTTTTTTTTTTTTTTAATTTGTTTTTAATTTTCAGCATAACAGTATTCATTATTTTTGCACCACACCCAGTGCTCCATGCAATCCATGCCCTCTATAATACCCACCACCTGGTACCCCGACCTCCCACCCCCCGCCCCTTCAAAGCCCTCAGATTGTTTTTCAGAGTCCATAGTCTCTCATGGTTCACCTCCCCTTCGAATTTCCCCCAACTCCCTTCTCCTCTCCATCTCCCCATGTCCTCCATGCTATTTGTTATGCTCCACAAATAAGTGAAACCATGTGATAATTGACTCTCTCTGCTTGACTTATTTCACTCAGCATAATCTCTTCCAGTCCCGTCCATGTTGCTACAAAAGTTGGGTATTCGTCCTTTCTGATGGAGGCATAATACTCCATAGTGTATATGGACCACATCTTCCTTATCCATTTGTCCGTTGAAGGGCATCTTGGTTCTCTCCACAGTTTGGCGACCATGGCCATTGCTGCTATAAATATTGGGCTACAGATGGCCCTTCTTTTCACTACATCTGTATCTTTGTGGTAAATACCCAGTATTGCAATGGCAGGGTCATAGGGAAGTTCTATTTTTAATTTCTTGAGGAATCTCCACACTGTTCTCCAAATAGGCTGCACCAACTTGCATTCCCACCAACAGTGGAAGAGGGTTCCCCTTTCTCCACATCCCCTCCAACACATGTTGTTTCCTGTCTTGCTAATTTTGGCCATTCTAACTGGTGTAAGGTGATATCTCAATGTGGTTTTAATTTGAATCTCCCTGATGGCTAGTGATGATGAACATTTTTTCATGTGTCTTATAGCCATTTGTATGTCTTCATTGGAAAAGTGTCTTTTCATATCTTCTGCCCATTTTTTGATATGATTGTCTGTTTTGTGTGTGTTGAGTTTGAGGAGTTCTTTATAGATCCTGGATATCAACCTTTTGTCTGTACTGTCATTTGCAAATATCTTCTCCCATTCTGTGGGTTGCTTCTTTGTTTTCTTGACTGTTTCCTTTGCTGTGCATCAGTGCTTCTTCTTGTCACAAGTTCTTTCTTTGCACGTGCTATTCCTTGCCCAGACTGCTTTCCTGCCTCCCTTCACACTTTGCCTATTAATCCTTCAACTGTCTGTCCAGTTGTTACTTCTCCAAGAAAGCCTCTTCTGACCTTATCAATCTGGCTCATATTCCTCTATCACATATTTCCATAGCTCAATGGACCTCTCTTGCCCACTGGTGAGTAACTTGTACAGATAATTATTTAGCTACTGTCTATCTTTCCTCTTGACTTGAGGTCAATGACCATGTCTACACTTTCCATTATGTTACACCCGGAACCTATCATAGCTCCTGGTGCATAGTAGGCACTTAATAAATATTTTGCCAAATTAAGGACTAAATGAAGTGGGACTGCATGGTATACTGAAAGCAGTAAGGGATGTATAAGAAAATATCAGAGCCTTTTGAATTTAAAACTGGGTAGGAATTAACCAGTAGCATGATCCTAGACAAGTGCTTTGGGTACTCTTTCTCTACCTCAATTTCCCTATGTATAATGTGGGACACATAGTTATGTTCTAGAACATGGCATATAGTAGGGTAGTAAGTCAAAGACAATTTTTAGAGAACAAAGCTCAAACTATATCACTGGCCTCCTGACTCCTGGTTCAGTGGTCTGTCTACCCACTACTGTGGTGGTTATTCACATCAAGCTCTCTGACAAAAGAGAACTGACAAAAGGACCAATACTTTTCTGAATGAGCCTGGAAGTTTCTATATGCTTGTACTCTTGTTTGGGAGGAATAAGTCATTAGATTCAGGTTCCCACTCATTTCTATTCTATCACACTTCTGTTTTTAAACCTGCAGTATGGGAAAATGACCTTCTTGGAGGACAGAATCATACTGAACTATGCAAGGCTGAAATTATATTTCATTAGGCTTTGGCTATTAGTGAGAATGAGGGCTAACCCACAAGTGAGAAAGAAACAATGGTGAGGGGAAACTTTGTAAGAAATCATTACCTTTAGCACTTTCCCAAGTTTATATCCTGTATCTGTTTCTATATAATAATCAGTAGGAGATAGGTTACAATACAAAGAATTTATCAACTGTCTTTAGAAGTGGTAAAGAGTTTCCTGCTCCTAAAGAGTAGTGTTTGGGATAATAGAAGCATAAGGACAGGAAGGATGGTGACAACAATTACTTGAATTGTCAAACTGGGACAACTCACAGGAAGCCAGTCCCAGGAGGAAGGCAGCACAACCCTGAATGGCACCGATGTAGCTTCTTGAATATAACCTTGCATAATAGTATCACTTTCATCAAAACTACAATGAAATGTCAACTCATACCTGTCAGAATGACTAGAAACAAAAAGACAGGATATAACAAGTGTTAATGGGGATATGGAGAAAAAGTAACTCTTGTGAAACATTGGTAAGAATGTAAATTGGTGCAGCCTACTATGGGAAACAATATGGAGGTTCTGCAAAAAATTAAAAATAGGAATATCACACTATACAGTAATTACACTATTAGGTAGTTACCCAAGGAAAATGAAAACACTATTTCTAAAAGATTCATGCATGCCTATTTTTAATTGAAGCATTATTTATAAGAGCCAAGATACGGAAGCAACCCAAGTGTTCATTAATAGATGAATGGATAAGAAAGATGTCACACACACACACACACACATGCGCGCGCGCGCGTGTGCGCGCGATATTATTTAGCCATAAAAATGAGAGATCCTGCCATCTGGGCCAACATAGAATACTGGCTAAGTGAAATAAGTCAGAGAAAGACAAATACCATATGATTTCTATTATATGTGGACTCTAAAGAAAACACAAATAAACAAAAAGCAGAAATAGACCCACAAACAGAACAAACCAATGGCTAGCAGAAAAGAGGAGATTTGGGGATGGGCAAAATGTGCAAAGGGGAGTGGGGCATTATAGGCTTCCAATTATAGAATGAATAAATCATGGGGATGAAACATACAGCATAGGAAATATTGTCAATGATATTGTACTAGTGTTATATGGTGACAGATGGTAGTTAAACTTGTAGTGAGCATAATATAATATACAGACTGTTCAAATCATTATGTTGTACACTTTAAGCTAATGCAACACTGTGAGTCAACTATAATAAAAAATTAATAAAATCACTTTCAGATACAAAAGTCTACCAGATACAAAAGTCCACTCCATTTGATCTTCAAATAGCTGAGTAAAAAGTGACAAGGGTAAGTTTGTCAATGATCATCCTTACAGGTTCTAGACAATCACCTCTGGAGCTGGGATAGCGTCATGAATACTGCTGTAGTGCACGCAGTGAGTGAATACTTTTCTTGATTGGATTTTCCATGGGTATTGTGTAGCAAAACTCCATATAAGTTACCAGCTGGTGAAACGTCATAGTGATAAACTATTCTGTAGTGACAGAAAATCCTATCTTGTGTAAGAAACCCTCACGAAGTGGTTTCACATCCTCTGTAGAAAACTCATGAGCTTCTATACCAGTGGGAGCTATACGCAAATCCTGACTTTTCCACCAAAGACAGAGATGTAAAGATTGCCCTTGGCTTGTAATGTCCTTCTATGAATAATAAAAGCCATGGCTGAAATCTTGGTCTATAAACTATTAGTTCAATGTTTTTAGTAGACTATATTACATTGGTTAAACTCTGGTACAATTCCAATTGCCTGGATTTGAATTCTGAGTCTATCACTTAACACTTGTGTGTCCTTGGGCCTTTTATATGGTATATCTGTTTTTCAATTTCCTAAACTATAGCATATATATGTCATACATCTGTATCTTTATCTATCTATGACTTATTAACTAAACTATCTGGGGAAATGATGAGTTAAGAACAAATGTTCCATACATACATAGCTATTATAGTATTTCTCAGATGACAACAGTATAGATGTCCTGAAATGCTCCATCTTGCTCATGTCAACTTGTACCATTATATTTAAAAGAATATTACTTAAAAATAAGTAAGATGCCTTGCAAAATTAATCTTTAGGGCTAGAGATCATAGTATTGGGTACCTCTAATAGTTTACAAATTGGAAAATGGCAAAAGAGAGCCTTTTAGTCACTGGAAATGTTATACATCCTGATCTGGGCACTGTGAGTACACACACATATACGCACACTCAATATATACCTGAGTATATACACATCCATACACTGTACACTTAAGAAGTACGCATTTGATGCATATGTTGTAAATGAAGAAAAAGAAAATTAAAATTCCTTGAAGCTCTATTTCTACGGTGGGGAATGCAAACTTCTCCAACTCTTACTTGCCTCTCCATGAGCATCAACCTCTTAACACCTTAATTTATTCTTTCCATCTAAACCTTGCTTTTCTTTCCAATTTCTACACTCTCTCACCTCTGTACAATTTGACTACAAAACTGTAAACTTGTCTTGCATGACTAGTCAATGTAATTTGACAAACTTTTTTTTTTTTTTTTGACAATCTTTCTTTTCACCTAATTGTAGGCTGAGTCTGTCCTTGACTAGACTTAATCAGGCTCTTCTGAATCCTCTTCACTAGGCGTTGACTTTTGGACTTCTTTTCTCAGTGTCCATCACTGCATAGTCAATTTTAGCAAGAATACTGCTAAGTCACTTTAGAAGACCTTATCTTCAATATTTGATTATTCTTTTTTTTTTAAAAGATGTATTTATTTATTTGAGAGAGAGAGGGAGTAAGGGAGAGAGTGTTGGGGGAAAGGTCAGAGGGAGAGGGAGAATCTTAACCACAATCTACACTGAGCATGAACATGATGAGGGGCTTGATCTCATGATACTGAGATCAGGACCTGAGTGAAACCAGGGGTGGAATGCTTAGTCAACTGCACCCCCAATGTGCCTCAATATCTGATCACTCTGATATTGGGTCAGGTTCCTCATGTTCCAGGTAGTGTCTGATCCCTCTGGCCTACCTTCAGGAAGAAGGTCAGGTTAGTTTAGCCAGAAATTCCTTTTATTTTTGATGTTGCCTCTTATTAATTTTCCATCTACCAACCTCCTCAGCCTGTCTTTTAGCTATAAATCTCTGCTTTTTCTTGTTGTATTCAGAGGAGAATTCAATCTCTCTACACTCTTGAAAGATACCATTGCAGTAGTCTCCATACCTACTGCAACAGTGCTTAATAAAGTCATCCTAATTGTTTTAACAAGTGTCAGCATATATATTTTTTTTCTTTAACAAGGCCATGTACATAAGTGCTGTTTATCTCCAAAACACCCTATCAGGGGTTTTATCAGAAGAGCAATAGATAAACATTTTTTTTTAGGAAACAAAATCAATTATCCTTATTCAGAATACTATTACTGACAATTGTGCTACTTTTCAGAGAACAATCACATGCTCACAGTTGGTGGTAATATTAATGATATATAGCCGTGAACAAACCCATTTGATTAGTTTAACTATATGCTATATGCAGCTTAAATTATATAGACTATTATATGCTATGTGTGTGTACTTAAGTATGTATATAATACACATATCTTTATTTAAAGATACCATTATTCACACTCTAAAATATCTAATATTGGACTACGCTTTATAATATTTTGTGAGAAAGAAAAAAAAAGCAGCCATTAGGCAGAAGAGTGTGGTGACATTCTTGTCTTTGCCTTTGCATATACCAGTTATCTACGATCACACTGTTGTTACCTGAGTTGGCTTACTTTGATTGTTAGCATTACACAGAGTTAGATTCTGACTTAAATTTGGATCCCTAATTGTCATTTAAAATGTCTTCAAAAAGATTATACAGTACTACAAAGTTCCATTGAAATAAAAAGTTATTTTGTATGTCAAAGATTGTCTATCATACAGCAGGCATTGCAATTATAGTTAGTACAAACTGTCAAATTTCTGAGAATTGATAATGGTATTTTCAACCCTATGAGAGGTTATTGTGACCAATTTATGCATCATGAAGGACTAGCACTCAGGAACATAACATCTATCTGTCAAAAGTTTCTGGCTGACTTGGAAACGGAGCTATTCACTTCCCATGATATATAATCCAAGTTACAGAAATTTCAAAATGCCAAGTTTATCCAAATGTGGGGAAAACCCAGGTATTTTTATTTGGTTCAAAATTATTATATCAGTCTGAAATATTACAAAATGGTCTGGATGACAAGCAGAGATTAAGGGAAGCAGAATGTTGTCACTGATATTGTGCACACCAGTTGGTGGCTAAAAGTGATTCATGCATAAAACTCTTTGGGCTCAATGCAAATAACGTTTAGACTAAATTTTGATGGTCATACTTAAAAAAGACTATTGTTTGTAATTGTGCAGATAAATGTTCATGTGTTGGTTTTACTATTGCTTCATTTTGTAAGAATCATGTTTATTTTATATTGTTTTTCCCTATCCGTCTCCTCTAAGCCATGGTTAAACTGATGATGCATTTTATAATCACTGCCATTTTAGAATTAAATAAAGTTTTCCATATTAATGTTGAATATACATGACATGGTTGGGCAGGCCGATGAAGAGGTAGGTGGCAGGAAGGAAAGGAAGGAAGAGTACAAAGTACTTTTATCTTTATGCTTTAGTTCAGGACTTTTATAATCAATCATAACTCTATTGAAATAATTTGTATTATCAGCTATTTCAGTTAAATCCCACAGATATTGATTATCTGTGTTCTGCAGGAAATGTCTGTGTCCCCTCAAAATTCATATGCTAACATCTAATCTCCAAAGTAATGTTATTTAGAGGTCAGGCCTTTGGGATGTAATGAGGTCAATAAGGGAAGAAACCTCATGAATGGGATTAGTGACCTTACAGAAGAACTCAGAGAGTTCCCTAGCACCTGCTACCATATGAGGGCACAAATAGAAGGTGCCATCTATGAACCAGGAAGCGGGCTTTCACCAAGCATCAAATCTGCTGGTGCTTTGATCTTGTACTTGCCTTCTAGAACTATGAGAAATAAATTCCAGCTGTTTAAGATACTCAGAATATGGTATTTTTGTCATAGCAGCTTGAATGAACTAAGAAGTGTGGTAGAAAGTATGGGAACACAGACAGTATGGAACACGTTGTACTTGCCCATAAATAATATACATTGCTTATCCTTGAATTAATATACAGAAATACAGGAAATAGAAGTGGAAATGTGTGAGGTAAGAGATTCACTGTTGATCTTTGAGGTAAAGACTCTAGGAGGAAGTTATTCCTTGAGACATTAGAAATGAAAGAAGGAGGGGCACTTGGTGGCTCAGTTGGTTAAGTGTCTGCCTTTACTAGAATCATAGTCTTAGAGTCCTGGACTCAAGCTCAGCATCTGCTCTCTGCTCAGTGGAGAGTCTGCTTCTCCCTCTCCCTCTCTGTCTGCCCCCATCTCTTTCAAATAAATTCAAAAAATCTTTAAAAAAAAAAAGAAATGAAAGAAGGAATAAGAAGATTACAGAAAATGTACACAAGGTACTTTTAACATGTTTAAGTTGGAAGCAAGCACCATTATAGTTGGTTGGGATGATTTAAATAGACAATATTAGCAATTTTCTTTGGTGTAGTTAATCTGGGTCTATGCTTTTGTTATTCCTGGCTTTGTCCACAATAATAATGGGTGTATTTATTATATGCCATTAAATATTTTAAGTGACAAAACAATTTTATGAATATTTATTGATAATGACACAGAATATTTATTGATAAGTCAGCCACAGCATTCAGTCAATAGATAGCAAAACTACTATAACTATTATACATAGACTTCACCCCTGTCTGCACATTTTCTAAGCCCTCTTGAGCAGCAGTTCTCAAACTCTGTCCTCAGGAGGCTTTTACTTCTTAAAATTATTGAGGACTCCAAAATCTTTTGTTTATATGGTATATATGGTCAATATTTACTATGTTAGAAATTAAAACCAAGAATTTTAAAATAATTTATTAACATATTTAAAAATAACAATGTCAATTATGTCAACATGAATAATCTAATTTTATAAAAAATAACTGTCTTACAAAACAACAAATGAAATTCATTTGAGTATCCTTGTTTAACATTTTTTCACCCTTTTTGTAAATGTCTGACTTAATAGAAGACATGTGAGTTCTCAGACCTGCTTTTGCACTCAAGCTGTTTTGATATGTTGTTTTCATTGAACTATATGAAGAAAATCCAGCCTCACAAATGTACATGGTTGGAAAATGAGAGATAATTTCAAGAGCTTTTTCAGTAATTGATATTGCACCCAAATGTGACCAGTGCAGTTTTTAAAAAGTTATTTGCAGTGTAGCATCTGAAAGCATGTTGATGAACTTTTTGTGTTACATAAAAACTCCTGGTCTATTGTGCACTTTGATGGATTTTTGACCCCTTATTTTATATTATGCATTTGGCAGTTAGATAAATATCGATTCACTGAGTTATGCAGATCTCCCAAATGTTGATGCATTTCACTACACAATATTAAAAAAAAAATTGCATTTACTAGTAGCACCCTGATCTCAACAGAAAAGTTGCTTAATACTGAAAACTGTCAAGTTTAGGGTAGGGAATACAACTTTCCTAAATTCTAACTTTATTTAGAAGCTTGAATGTATCATTGGCAATAGTTGTTTTCCTGTCAGTTGTTTTCCTTCAAATGACAGGTTCACTTTCTTCATTTTCCAGAAAATGTCTATGTTTACCAAGCAACCAAGTGTAAATAACCACATTTTCACATAAAATGATGTCTCTTATGGCTAGTTCAGCTTATAACTCAAACAATCAAACAAATGCTTCCGGTAGTGTGTCAAACATCATACTTAAGTCTGCAACAGGACAGCTTTACGTGAGTATCTATTTCATCCTCCAGCATAACAAAAAGTATGTGTTCTCTAGGCTCAGGATTTGTTAAATTAATAACTTTCTGTATTTCTTCAAGGATATTCTTCGGTGAAATCAGCTTTAAAAGTGGTAACTCAAAGTAGTATTGGGGAACTCCATGACCCTTGTGCAGTCTGGAGTCATTCATCATGCTTCACACCAAAGATCAGCAATTTTAAACACCACTAATTTTGCACCATCAGTACAAATGTCATACACTTTAAAAGGTTTGCTACTATTAGTACTATTGCTTAGTATGTAGTGCTATTATGAAACAGTCTGGACCTCATGAAATCCCTGAAGGTCACAGGGACACCCACAGGTCTGTAGACCACACTTTGAGCACTTCTACCGTGAGTCTAAAGCACAACACATCTTATATATCTCTGTGTACAGATTCCTGTTTTAAAACTTTTATGGGAAGGAAACCAATAAATGATGTTTTAAAGGCTCATTAATCGGGAGAAGTATGGATAAGAAGACAACTAGTATATTGTATATGTAATCTTTAAAACACTGATTAAATTTTTTAAAAAGTTGAAAGATTTAAAGTGAGGGAGACTTCAATATGGTATCTTATAAGATAGCCTATTTATAACTTAGGTCACTATTCTTTTTACCTATAAACTAAGCTATACTTTGAATCTATCAATATGGAAATTATGTCTGATAGAACATTTCAAATAGTTTAGAAAACATTTAGACAAGTTCAGGTATTTCTGGGAGCAAAAGGGATTAGTTTCTGTGCCATTTAAATAATAAATGACATTAAGAATGTGAATGGTTATTGTTTATGACTTTCTCTATATTATAGCTTCATCCTGAAGCCTACTCGTGACTTCACCCCAGAGGAGAAAGCTGTTGTAAGCCATCCGCACTCTGTCCAGAGCAAGGAATCTATGAACCAAAATTCAATGGTATCCCTAACTCAAAGTGTCAGCTTGCAGCACACAAAAGGCATGCACACTGCTGCCCTCCTCTGACTTCACATTCCATATCTGAAAAGACACAAGACATAGCCACAATAGCTCTACAGAAGAACTGCTTAAAATCCTTCTTGAAATGGCAGTGAGCCAACTGTCCCTTGCATTGAAAGGACAAAGTAGAGTATTCCACATCTAATTAGGCATCTTAAGAAGCGAATTAACACCTTTTTTCCTGGTGTGCTGCAAGCCAGACACATTTGAGTCCCCAGTCTGGAGAGACTGGAGACCTAATATGTAGAGGTCAGTGATTGTTTACTGCCGGGATGCTGGGTGGAAGGCATTGCACAAGGCACCATGCTGGGAAACTAACCTTTCTCCACCAAGAAGAACCAGGAAAACAGAAGCAGATCAAACACCAATGGTGATCAGTCTGCCCACTAGCTTGTTAATTCCTTTTGAGCAGGAATGCTATGTAATTCCTTTTTTAATTTCCCTAGTAGCAGAATGCATAAGGATGACATTCAATGCTTGCTTATTTTGAACAAAATTGAATGAGAACTAATATTTAATGTCATAAGGAGCGATAACCTGTGTATTTGTTAATATTTTCCAAACTTTATTCTAATTGTTTATCAAGCTGCTAGTAATTAGTAAATGCTCAAAGAACTATTTTTCTGGGAAACTGGTAAAATTATTCAAGCAGCATCTGCTGCTGTGTCTATATCCGCCTCTCAGAGCTTCTTATCAGTGAGCTAAACTATGCATTTACGTTTGTAGATTTTAAGAGACATCTGTCCCTGAGAGCTTTTTAAATTTTTTCCTCATATTAGAGATAATGTATTTTCAAGGTTATGTTAGCTACTACACACACACAAACATACATATGGGTATGCATAATATACAGCTACATGATATATTTGCATATACATATACATGTACACAATGTATTTGTATATGCTATATGTGTATCTGTGTGTCTATATTATTTTTTTCTATACAAATGTAACTCCTCTCTAACATACACACCAGTTAAAAGTCATTACCCCAAACTAAACAAAAACCAGATTTCTAAAAATGTAAACCAAAAATGTAAACCAGTTACTCTGGTTATCCTGGTCTAGCAAACGTCCTATCAGGCAACTCACACAACCATAAGGAATTACTGCCATGAAATTGGCAGGAGTGACCTGAACTGTGGCACAGTAATAACAAGGGAACGAGCATCTTCTATCCTGTGTCTGTCCCTGTCCAACAAACATAAAAATCCATATTAACTGAAAATATAAAAGAAGAAACTCAGGACACATTTTCACAAACCCTATTCTTACCTTCTCTAATTATCTAGTTCAGTAGATTTTCCCTGCCCACAGAAGCATTTCATAAAGTTGATCACACGGCAGTTTTTCTGTAGCATCACTGAAGACAACATTTTCCTTGGAAACAAGCTCCTGCATATACCCTGGGTCCACCTTGGTGGCTTCTGAAGAGCCTGCCACCATGCTTCACTCTGTGCTCTCTGCTCCTTCTCCACAGAGGCACCCCACAGCCCAGGTCCTTTGGTGAGCAGATAAGCAGAATCTCCTACTGAGATCTCTTACTTACTAGCTAATGATCTACTTACCTCATATGTGGAAAGATTACCTCCTCATATTGTGGGCAGACTCTAGAGACACAGTCCTGAATTCAAACCCTAGTTCAGCCATTTCTAGCTTCTTGGATCACAGACACATCACTTAACTGCTCTAAGTCTCATTTTTCTCATCTGAAAAATGGCTATAATAGTAATGCTGATTATTTATCTCTGTCTTGAAGATTAAATTAGATATGTCGACTGCTTGAGATAGTGCCTATACACAGTCGGTGCTCAGTATTAGTTGATGGATTAGCCAAGATAGAATAGTCTAGGCTGTGGAAGCATAGTGCCCCTCAAATCTCAGAAATCTAACCCAATAAAGGGTTGTTTGGCAGTCATAGTACCATTGGTAGAAGTTTGTAGGCTCTTCTTGCCCTCAGTTCTGTGAGTGCTGAGTCCAGGACCCTGTCTTTTCCCATCCTATCAATATATTGTTCCTATTTTGCCTTCCACGGTCACCAGGGAAAGCAAAAATCAGCTTGAGGAATTGAGATTTTTCTAAGACCTGGTCCATACGTTATTTGAATCTATTTGACACTCATCCTATTTGCCAGATGTCATACAGCCACATGCAAAAGATGCAAAAGGAAAGGGAAAAAAGTTTAGTCTTTCCATGTGTACTACAGAATGCAAGGGATGTTACAAAATGTAGTCTGAGGGAGTGGGTCCCAGCAATGAGGTTATATGGTAAAGCAGTGTTTATCAGAGTTATGGCAGAATCTCCCCTGCCGTAGTTAGTATTGTTACTGCTGTTAGAGTTATACCAAATGTTATTTTTTAAACCAAATGAAATACACCTCCAGCAACACCTTATAATAATGAGCCACACATAATGAAAGTCCAGACATAACTCAGTGGTCCGTTCATTCATATTCTCAACAGACAGCCCATGCCGGTCATTTTAAAACCCTCATGACAGTGCAACCCTGTATTTTATTCAAAGTTTTGGCCAAGTTATATCGCTCTGGCTAGGCTTTACTGTGTTGAGAAGGTCTGTTAGGATATACTGAGTTTCCAAGAAGTGCAGTCAAATTTACTCTTCTAATCTGAGAGTCACGAAAAGGGATTGTTGAGGAACTTTAGGTGGGTGGAGAAACTGCATTATATAGAACCATTTTGTGATAGTGTGTAAAGGATGAGTGAGATAAAGCAGGAAGTCTAGAATTCACATGTGATTCTACCTCTTCTTAATTGTATAACAACTCAAAATCTGTGTCTCAGTTTCCTCATCTGCAATTTAGATATTTATAAAATGCAAATATAAGGGGTGCCTGGGTGGCTCAGTGGGTTAAAGCCTCTGCCTTCAGCTCAGGTCATGATCTCAGAGTCCTGGGATTGAGCCCTGTGTCTGGCTCTCTGCTCAACAGGGAGCCTGCTTCCCTTCCTCTCTCTCTGCCTGCCTCTCTGCCTACTTGTGATCTGTCAAATGAATAAATAAAATCTTAAAAAAATGCAAATATGGGGCGCCTGGGTGGCTCAGTGGGTTAAAGCCTCTGCCTTCAGCCCAGGTCATGATCTCAGAGTCCTGGGATAGAGCAGGGAGCCTGCTTCCCTTCCTCTCTCTGCCTGCCTCTCTACCTACTTGTGATCTCTTCTGTCAAATAAATAAATAAAAATCTTTAAAAAAAATGCAAATGTAAGGCAAAGAGTGCTAATGGTTATCATCTAGTCTAATATCAAGCATTGCATATATACTATCATATTTAATTATCAGAACAGCCCTAGAGATAACAATTCCTATTCCTCTTTTATGTAAAAGGAAGTTAACATTAAATAGCTTGCCCAAGGTCACAACAGGATTCCAACATGGGTCTGCATACCTCTGAAGTCCAGAATCCCTCATGCTGCTCCTTGAAGAGCTCTGTCACTGTTAAAATTAGCAGTGCTGTTGTTACTGTTATGGTTATTACACTATCAACCTTGGCTTTTTTCCATTTTGTCTTTGGAAGACTTTCTTTTTCAGTCATTTAAGGTAGGATTTTCTAGAAACCACTTAGAAAATGAAAAGGCAGACAATTCAAGACATTGATACAATTTAGAGAATCAACAGAACTATAGAGAACATTTAATTTGCAATTCAAATACCACTTGCGTGTTACATAAGTGAGGTACTAATAAATGCCCAGTGCAACCTGCCTCCTTAGCGCAGTAGGTAGCGCGTCAGTCTCATAAATGCCCAGTGCAGCCAGCTTCCCTCCTGGATTCCACCAGTCTTCAGGGGATGGTGGGCCAGAGTTCAAAGCCTGTTGAATGTTAAGTCGGGTTATAATGTTTCCTTTCTTTTATAAATTTGAAAGCCCCAGTTTTAAGCCATCCTTTTTAATATACCTCACCAACACTTTTCCCCTCATAGAGCACTCATTTTATTGTGAGCAAGCAAGCAAGAGAATGTGTTATACGAAAACGTTTCTTTTCTTTTCTATTGTAAATTCTGACTCTGACATTCTCTATCAACACATTTTTCCTCTTCTTCTACACAAGGAGAGTTTTTGTTTTTTTTAAGATTTTATTTATTTATTTGACAGAGAGAGATCACAAGTAGGCAGAGAGAGGGAGAGAGAGAGAGAGAGAGGAAAAGCAGGCTCTCTGCTGAGCAGAGAGCCCGATGCGGGACTCGATCCCAGGACGCTGAGATCATGACCTGAGCCGAAGGCAGTGGCTTAACCCACTGAGCCACCCAGGCACCCCAAAACAAGGAGAGTTTTTAAGGAGGGAGAATGATGTGAGGGTGACAGAGATGAGAGGGAGGGAGAGAGAGGGAGAGAGAGAGAGAGAGAGAGACTTGTTTCAAAGCACTCTGATCTCTCCCCTGAATCTTATCAGCTTGGTACTACTGCCTGTCTCACCTATGCTGACATGTGGCAGGACAGCAGATGCTCCTCAAATGCAAATGTTGAAAAATTCTTTTTTTTTTTTTTTAAGATTTTTATTTATTTGAGAGAGATCACAAGAAGACAGAGAGGCAGGGAGAGAGAGAGGGAGAGAGAGAGAGGGAAGCAGTCTCCCTGCTGATCAGAGAGCCCTATGCGGGACTCGATCCCAGGACCCTGAGATCATGACCTGAGCCAAAGGCAGCGGCTTAACCCACTGAGCCACCCAGGTGCCCCAAATGTTGAAAAATTCTGAGGGTGAGAACAGTATAATATTATAATAAAGTATAATAGTATATTTCATAGACTGGTAAGATATGAAAGGCTGAACTCTGACATTCTTGATAAAGATCATTATATAAAATACTAACAGAATCAAGCCAATATAATTTCTTTCGCAATGATTTTATTGAGCCCTGGGTACTTGTATGTGCTATCAGATCCTAATGAAAGACCACATTTAGGTATTTCATTAGACTAGGAGCAAAAAGGTGGAGAGAAGCAGTTGAAGAAAGTTTTTAACATGCTAAAATATGAGGTTTTGATAGTTAATGAAAGTATACTTTCCTTTACATAAAGACACAAGTAAGTGGGAACCTCAATGAATCTAGTCCTCAGGTGATTAGCCTGCAGTTCAGAATAGGTTAAGTGTCTCCTTAGTGGGACAATAGGGTTTCCATTCCCCTCACCTCATACCTTTGCTATCTGACTGCCCCCATGACTCTAGCACCCACAGCAGCCACAGCCAGTCTTGCTGCAGTGAGATCCATCACATTTCCCCATCTTGAAAAGTTATTTTTCATTTATTACCAGTATTTTCAGCTTCTGCATCCTCACTCTTTTTTTGATAAGATTTTATTTCTTTGTTTGACAGAGAGAGAGAGAGCAAGTGCACAAGCAGAGGGAGCAGCAGGCAGAGGGAGAGGGAGAAGTAGGCTCCCTACTGAGTAAGGAGCCTGATGCAATGCAGGGCTCGATCTCAGGACCCTGGGATCAGGACTTGAGCCGAAGGCAGACTCTCATCCAACTGAACCACCTAGATGCCCCGCATCCTCACTCTTTAACATTCAACAATCTTTAAACAAATATATACATTTATATACACATACACACATATTTGTGTGTGTGTGTGTGTGTGTATATATATATATATATATATATATGTATATATTGTATACACGCACATAAACTTTTGTTCAGTAGAAGTCTTCATAAAGTAAGCTACCACATAATGTTTTCATGTGGGAAAATGAAGAGGGGGAATCTTATGGCTTAAAAAATTTGGAAAACGATATAGATGATCTATAATGCCTGATTTTATTAAAACCTACTCAAGAGATGGAAAGCAGTATTTATGGAACATATTCCATGTGCAAGCACCATGCTTGGTACTTTGCAAACATCTGTTGTTCTGTCTTAACAACAACCCTATAAGTGAGGATTATTATGCCCATCTTTGTCAACACGGGAACTGCGAATTGCACACTTAAGCAACATCTACGTGGCGGAGCTGGGACTGAAACCCAGGTGTGCCTGATTCTTTGCAGCAGATTGCACTGTCTCTTCTTTCTTAAATTTGTAAGTGATAACACGGCTGGGATTAATGAGCTCCTTAACTTTATCACCTAGTAGGTGAAGCAGCACATTTATTTAACTACCTCAATTCACCTCTTTGAGCTTCATTTAGAATTTTTTTTAAAGTAACAAGGTACTATTCATTGCACCTCTTACTTCATGCATTTATAAATACCAACCTCTAAATATCTGCAGCACTTTTATTTGAACTTGAAAGAAAACTGGGTGCTTAACATGTGGAGAATAAATGGAATTTGTATTTGAATTAGATGAATCCAGATTTCATGGGCTAATATCATCTAGTCTTGATAATCTATGGTTCTTGCAAATAACAAAAAGCTATAAATTAGATCAATAAATGCCATGAGTTTCTGTGGAATACTCTGGTTTAGGGTACTTTAGAAACAGGATATTGTGAACAGTGCAGTGAACTAATTATTTCTGTATTTTATGAATGAATTTTATGTTTGTAATTTCCCTGTTTTTATTAAAGAGACAGATTGCATTTCATAATTTTTGTTGCACCCAGTGCTCACCTACTGAGCCATGGAACACAGTAAAGTTGAACCAAGGATTTGCTGCTGAAAAAGAAACACACAAGGGAGGTATCACTGGTTTCCAGCTGGTTTTATAACAATGTACAAAGAGGTGGGAAGGAGGAAATAACTGACTTAATTTGGTGCCCACTATGGACCAGGTATACAGAGCTTTCCAAAGGTACATTCTTTAACCCTCCCAATACCAGCGTTGACATTTTTTTTTTAATTTTTTATTTTTATAAACATATATTTTTATCCCCAGGGGTACAGGTCTGTGAATCACCAGGTTTACACACTTCACAGCACTCACCAAATCACATACCCTCCCCAATGTCCATAATCCCACCCCCTTCTCCCAAACCCCCTCCCCCCGGCAACCCTCAGTTTGTTTTGTGAGATTAAGAGTCACTTATGGTTTGTCTCCCTCCCAATCCCATCTTGTTTCATTTATTCTTCTACCCACTTAAGCCTCCATGTTGCATCACCACTTTTTTATAGCCATTTAACAGGTTCACAGTGGTGATATGACATGTTCAAGATCATCTGTTTTGTAAATATACTTAATTCCAAAGTCAAGAGAACCTATGTGTTTAAATCAGAGCTTCTCAAGTGTGTCCTTGAAAGTACTTCCATGTTGGGGGAGCACAGGTGTCCACACTGAGGATCTGGAACCACAGCCCAAAGAGGCAGACTCTCAATTCAAAGTGTCTTTATGGTCTTAGCTATTGTTTAGACATTTCTTATAAAACTTTCATTATTTACACAATATACCCAGGGTTTTCTTTTTAAGATTTTATTTATTTATTTGACAGACAGAGATCACAAGTAGGCAGAGAGGCAGGCAGAGAGAGAGAGAGACAGGCAGAGAGAGAGAGAGAGAAAAGCAGGCTCCCCACGGAGCAGAGAGCCCGATGCGGGGCTCGATCCCAGGACCCTGAGATCATGACCCGAGCCGAAGGCAGCGGCTTAACCCACTGAGCCACCCAGGCGCCCCTATACCCAGGTTTTTAAAATATAAACCGAACATTTTAAATCCTCTTTCTCAATAGACTCTATAGAATTAGTCATCTTGCTTTTTGTGGATTCTTAAGCCTGCTTTTAACAGGCAGCCTCCAGCCCTGGCCTCAACCTCTTCACTGTGCAGCAGGTACTCCCTCCCATATCAACAGTCTCCTGGTAGCTTTGGATGTTGTCTGAGAAGCCCTCAGTCCCAGCCTCCATCTTAGCTTGTGGTCATTCCTTCAGGTTCCAGCTCAAGCCACATCATGGTATCTCAGTTCTATCGCAGCCCCTCTGTCTCTGTGTCCTTGTCATTAAATCAGGGGCAACTCTGAGGCCTTTGCATTAGGTCAAACTTAGGTCTTGTATACTCTGGCTTTTATTTTTATTATTAAGAAAACCGTAACTGCAGTGGCTTTTAGATTACTACACACATTACAGACATTTTCATGTGTAATCCTCACAGCAACTCTATAAATGTTATCATTACCTCCATTTTCAGATTAGACATCAAAGCTAAAATAAAAGCTGTCACTTAAAATGCTTTTATAAATTGCCAAGGTCATAGGCTAGTAATTAAAAAGTCCACAAGAAACACACACACAGAGACATCTGTCTGGTCTGGATTCTGATATCCTGGCTTGGTATTCATTGTTCTTGCTAATCTCCTAAGTGAAGAGATGTTGAGTTTGATCCCTAGCTAACAGGTAGGTTTTCTCCTACCCCTTTTACTTCCTGGCCTTCTTCCCCACACCCCAGCCATCCAGGAAGCACAGTCATAGTTCTTCAGTCCCAGAGCCTACCAATGCTCTTGAATTATGAGTTCTGGTTGCATGAAAATCATTGGATATAATGGTGCTAACTAACAGGGATGTCTATCAGATATCAATAAGGAGGTCTGCCCTCTTATTTTGGAAGAATTTCTAGTATCTATCTTTCATTTATTCACCAATTCAGTGTACATTTTTGGAGTACCTATGATACACTATCCTGTGCTAGCACCATAATAATCTACTTCCATCTTTGTGCTGCCCCTGTGGATGTTCTTGGGTACCCCTTCCTAGATGAGAAAACTTAACTTTAAAGAGGTTCTGCAATTTTACATTGAAACAAAGTCTCTAGTCCAATTCCAGTGCTTTTGCCTTCACCAAGTTGTCTTTCTACTATAAATAACATATAAAATTTCCTCAAAAAGCACATGAAATGTATTAAATATATACAATACATGTTAAAATGGCAATAAAATAGTGAAGTGGTAATAAAAATGCTCTAAAAATAAACAGAATTAATGTAATTGATTACTAAATTTTGCTTTAAGCTTTCTAGCAGTCAAGATAAACACACTTTAGATTTTATGGAAATATATATATATATTTAAGTCATTTAGGGACCACTAACATTCCTAAAAGACATCAGATAAAATTTGGGAAGTGATTTTTTAGGAAGCTACTCATGGCAACTTGTATTGCTCAGACTCTAGCCATTCCCTAACTTAAAATGAGATACTTGGGTGGAGCTCTCATTCTCCCATTTGGAACCCCAGGGAAAAGCAGTCCACACAGGGAAACAAGCCACCCTCATCTTTGGAGGGATTAAAATATATCAAACAAAACACTAGAATATAGTGGCTAGAATTCCACTCAAGGGGGTATAAGTCAAGGGAACTGAAAGATGACACAATTTTCATAGAAGCAGGATAGGCTAAATAGAACAATAAAGAATTCCGAGGTGTCCAGGGACGGACAAGTAAGAGTAATGATATTTTCTCACACCTACTTCTGAGAGGTCAAGGGGAGAATAGACTGGTCCCTGGGGCCTGGGAGAACCAGAACCATGCATCTGGTTTCACTTATCAGCAGCTGTGTAGTCACTGAGGTGAAACTACTGCTAAAAATCAGGTCTCGGATGTCTTGGAGGAAGGGGAGAAAATACTGTAATTCTTCCCTCCCTTTACTAGCCTGTCTCTTGTGGTTGCCTCCTATCAGCCAAACCCTACCACACACCAAAGAGCAAAGAACTCTGAAATTGTCAGGAGGGATGGGGTTCAGGGCACAGGACAGGGCAGGACTGAACACTGAGGGGGGAGAGAGGTGGTCATAGAGAATAACCAGTGAGCCTACATTGGAGTCTTGGCTCCTCTACTCACTACATGACATTAGGTGAATTACTTCACTTAGAGGAAACTTACTCTCTACAAGTTACTAGGAGATAACAGAAGGATTTAACATTAACATGAAGTGATTAGAACATAACAAATATTCTATAAACACTTGCCAAATATAAATCTGCATTAAAATTGCAGTGCCTTACGTTGCCTTCTTAATGCAGAGGGCAGTGCGTCAGTCTCATAAAACTGTGGTGCTTTATGACACTGGATTGAGAGAATTGGGTTGACAGCTTTGCAAGCAAGGTAAGGACCATGAAGAGCAAAAGCTCCATTTCCTAAAGAACTAAACTAAAAGAGATGTATGCTCATTAGCAGCTAAATTATAGCCTCAGATATAAAGATCTAGTCAAGCCCCAACTGCAGTGAAGCTTAGAGTGATCATGCAGTCAGAAACCAAGCAACACCACAGGTTTTAAAGAAGTAACAGTTACATACTTAATCTACTGAGAACCTAAGAAAGATCCTTACGATCTTACCTAGAACTCACATGACATATATTATCTATATTCTCAAGTGACATTGCTTACCAGCTCATATCAGTAATGGATACAGGTTGGTGGGGAACTATCTTAGGGGGGTTGCTTTTTCTGGAAATGCTCTCTAATACACATGGGTAGACCACATTTGCCAGAATATACAGACAGTCATCTGACCCACACTGGTCTAATCTGACTTATTTCTTTTGTGAGGGAGAGAATAAATGCTAGAAGCTGAGCAAGGCATGTTTGTGGCCGTGTTTTAGGAAGGAAAGTCTGGAAATCCCTATTACTAAGATACTGGAACAACCTTCCAATCCAGAGGCTTTGGGTTGTTTGACTCATTTTTTAATGACACAAGATATTTCAACATGCTTCTAAGAATTCTTTAAAAATACAAAGTAGGAACTTTTTTTTTTTAATTTCTAGAATTAAAAAAAAATCTTAGCTAATATTTTATCTTTAATTTTCACTTCTATCAGGGTTTTCCTCTTGGTATTACTGATATTTTTGTCATGTTTCATTTTGAGAAGTTGTGCCATGTATTGTAGTAGTAGTAGTATTCTAAACAGAAGCATCCCTGGCCTCTATTCCCTAGACGCCAGTAGCAACACCCAGTCATGACAATCAAAAATGTCTTGGGACACCTGGGTGGCTTAGTTGGTTAATCGGCTGCCTTTGGCTCGGGTCATGATCCCAGTGTCCTGGGGTCCAGTCCCACATCAGGCTCCTTGCTCAGCAGGGAGCCTGCTTCTCCCTCTGCCTGTGCTCACTCTCTCTGACAAATAAATAAATTAAATCTTAAAAAAAAAAAAATGTCTCGACACAGTGCTTGTTGTCCTTTGGGAGTATAGAATGGCTACCTGTTGAGAATGACTGACTTAGATTAAGAGGGAGCTGCAAGGTGATAAGAAATATTACTTACCTTTGGAGGAAGCTTCAAGGGGATAAGAAATATCACTTACCTTTGTGTACCATTTTGACACAGCAAGGTCATTGGTTAAAATATCATATTTTAAAGTTGGGCAAATGGCTAAAAATTCTAGCTCGATCACTTACTGTGTGACCTTGGGTAAATTATTTAACCTTTTTGAGTCTTTGGCTCCTCCCTTTGAAATGGAGATAGCAATATAATACCCACTAATAATCATTAGGATTTAATAGTATCATATACGTATAAAGGGCCAACTACACAGTAGGATCTCAGCTAGGTCTTGGATAGACCCCTTTCATCAGCGCCAATCATACTGTATCTCACCCAGCAAGAATTTAATCAGCTTTCTTAAATGAACAAATGATTTAAAAACCTGTAGCAGCGTATGTACATACACTTATGATCATTTCCAACACTTCTGTTTGCTTATAATGAAATTTCAATTAGGTAAGAGAGATGAAACTTCACAATATTGAATATTGAGTATTGCTCACAAATATCTGAGCAATCAATAATGATGGGAAGCAAATACTCTGGAATTTAATAGCAAATTTAGCAAAATATTCTATTTTCCCTGTTTGCCACATGTAGATGTAGTTTTCTAGGCAAACGTAAAGTTGCACACAAATTACTTAAGGGCAGAGTTCTTCAAATACCAAAGTCATGATCTCCCCAATCCCTGAGTACCTCCCAGGTAGTCTCTGGGTCTAATGACCTGTAATGGTCCCTGGGATAGAAGAACATGAGTGAGTGTTTTCTTGAAATATGTTTTTTTTCCAGTTTTCCCAAGAAATCTTTTAGAAACAAAAAGGATCCTACAGAATAACTCTGGTGGGAGGTATCTGGATGTTGCAAGGGTGAATTTAAATTAAATTGTGCCATGGAAAAGTACAGAGGGAGGGGGTTTTCTGGAATGTTGGCCTGATCAAGGAAGCAGAAATTTGTTCTTCTCTCTCAACTTTTATCTCTTCCCTTTTTTTGGAACTTTTGAAAACAGAGAACTATGATTGGCATTATGGAAAGAAATGGAAAAAAAAAAAAAAGAAATCACAATTCCAATTATCCATTCAGCCCATATTCATTATTCACCTGCTTTGAGCTGATCATTCATAGGCTGCAGGCAATATAATTACCCGGACTATAGCTCCCAAATCCCCAAAATTACATTACTACTTAACAAATACTATGAGTTTCTCTGCTATCAGGTATGTCTATCTCACTAGATTTTAAAATTCTCCCAGTAAGGAAATGGCCCAAATTATCATTATATTTCTAAATCCTAGCACAGTGCTGTACACATATTAATGACTCAAGAGTTTGTTTAAATAAATTTCTACATATCTTTTCCTATTCCTAGAATATGTATTTTTAAGCACTTGCATATTAGGTAATCATTAGGTAATTTAAACTTAATTTAATTTAATGCAACAAATATATATTATCTATTACCCCCTTCTGTATGCTATGAAATGGGAAATAGGATGAATTTAACAACTATCTTGACCTCAAGCTGCACTTCTGTGAACAGGGTGCAAAGAACAAGCAGCAACAAACAACTTTCTAAATTTTAGGGCTCCTGCAAAAGATCAAAGCCATGGAATGGGTGTTTTAATTATTCAAAGAGCTAGGACCCTAATATGGCCAGTTCTGCAGAATGATAACATCTCTTAATTTTGGACAAGGCTCTCTGTGAGAAAGACTGCAACACAACTCTCATTATCCATTTTCAATACTGGGACCATTGATCATGTCTAAAAACCATGAGAGAGAGGTCTCAACTCTATAGATAACAGCATAGCCAAGGGAACTTGCACCTTGTGACTTTTCCCTTTGGGATGACTACATGCTTTAGAGATAGTCTGCAACCTGCTTTGAACAGTTTGTTGAGAGAGCTGGGGTAAGGAGGCTGTTTTGCTCATATAGGTGGAGGGAGGTGTCATTCTCCTATTTCCTCTCATTTTCATTTCACAGGCCCCTTTCTTTTTTTTATATATTAATTTATTTATTTTCAGAAAAACAGTATTCATTATTTTTTTCACCACACCCAGTGCTCCATGCAATCTGTGCCCTCTATAATACCCACCACCTAGTACCCCAACCTCCCATCCCCCCGCCAATTCAAACCCCTCAGATTGTTTTTCAGAGTCCATAGTCTCTCATGATTCACCTCCCCTTCCAATTTACCCCAACTCCCTTCTCCTCTCTAACACCCCTTGTCCTCCATGATATTTGTTATGCTCCACAAATAAGTGAAATGCAAGTTGGTGCAGCCTCTTTGGAGAACAGTGTGGAGATTCCTCAAGAAATTAAAAATAGAACTTCCCTATGACCCTGCCATTGCACTCCTGGGTATTTACTGCAAAGATACAGATGTAGTGAAAAGAAGGGCCATCTGTACCCCAATGTTTATAGCAGCAATGGCCACAGTCGCCAAACTATGGAAAGAACCAAGATGCCCTTCAACGGACGAATGGATAAGGAAGATGTGGTCCATATACACGATGGAGTATTATGCCTCCATCAGAAAGGATGAATACCCAACTTTTGTAGCAACATGGACGGGACTGGAAGAGATTATGCTGAGTGAAATAAGTCAAGCACAGGCTCCTTTCTGATCTGATAGGGGGAGCAACAGAATTGCTCAGCCCTGTTTCTTTTTCCCTGTAGCCTAGAGTAGCATTTAATCTTTGCACTTAAGCAAAGGGAGACATCTTATGTGTCCTCCCACAAGCAATCCTACCCCCTTTCTAGAAATGTGATTGCTGTCCCCCCCCACCTTTGCCGGATAGATGTATTCATTAGATATTTTCAATAAATAACTTATTCACTAAATAATCTCTGTGGTCCAGCTTCTGTGCCAAGCATTAAACCTCAAAGAATATGGTGAGGGTGGAAGAGGCACAGGAGGACGGAATCTGTGAAAAGAGTACCAAATAAGAAAGAGAAATGGGTGTGAAGAGCATGGAATATTCCAGTGTTTTGGAACTTGGAGAAGTGAACAATGGAACTAGAGATATAAACGGGGACTTCATCATCAGGCTTTGTAAGCTATGTTAAGGAGTTTAGACTTTGGATCAAAGCAAACAGAGAGTCCTTTAAATTTGAAGAGAAATGTAGGCATTTTTCATCGCACAAGCGAGCTGCACTGTGAGACAAGGTAGTGGGCAGCCACAAGTGCCTGTTATGCCCTTAAAATGAGGTTAATTTTTTTTAAAGATTTTATTTATTTATTTGACAGACAGAGATCACAAATAGGCAGAGAGAGAGGGGGAATCAGGCTCCCTACTGAGCAGAGAGCCTGATGTGGGGCTCGATCCCAGGACCCTGGGATCACGACCTGAGCCGAAAGCAGAGGCTTTAACCCACTGAGCCACCCAGGCGCCCCAAAATGAGGTTAATTTTAATTGAAATGTGTTATAAATGTGAAATATGCACTGGATTTCAAAGATTTAAATGTAAGGAAATATAAAAGGGATATAAAATATATCATTATTAACTCTTATGTATAATAATATTTTGCATATAATGGGTTAAATAAATATTAATAGTGCCTTAGAAACTATTTTATATGACTACTAGAAAATTTAAAATTGCATGTATAGCCCACATTGTATTTTAGTATATTAAAAAACTCCTGGTCTGGATGAGAGATGACAAAGGTCTACACAGAGTAAAATATATGAGGATAAAGTAGAGAGAGTGGATTATTTTACATTTATTTACCATAGAAAATTTTAACCTATAGCTTGTATATCCTTGGGTCACCAAAAAAACAAAAACAAAAACAAAAAACCACAAAACAAAAAACCACAAAACCAACGTGTGAGAGAGGCAGTAGGGTACACAGCTGTTTTAGTTACAACTTCCCTGCGGATCCTTCCCAAACCCTAACTGTCTAAGCAAACTCCTAGGATTAAGGGAGACATCAGGTAAGTTCTTTTATTTTTCCTTTCCTTGAGAAAACCCCTTTCTCTACAAAAGAAATGGGACCTCTCACCTATCCTAGCCTACTTCTCTAGCAGGAAACACTTTAGGGCCACCAAACGGAAGATAACTTAAAAGACTGGTGAAGAATTGAAGAAGAGAAAGGCCAGAGCCTAGGTAATAAACCCTTTGGCAACGGGGGTGCTTCTTTTGTTCTCAATGACATTAGGAAAGAGGTCTAATAAAAGTGACAACTATGTATCACTAAAATGACTTTTGATGAAAGATCTTGCTATGATCTTTGGGATATTAATCAAAAGGAGATTTTAAAAAATCAGGAAAGTTGCTATAACTAAATCTGTCTATTCCCATCCAACTTATATATGTGAAAACAGTTTTCTAATTGCTTACATTTGAAAAACAAATAGAAGAATAAGAAGAAAACTGATGTTGAATCCTATTTTATTCTATCCTTAAATAACATTCATCCATGGATATATGCACTAATCGAAAAAAAAAATCATCTCTCTGAGATGCGCTTCTCATAAAAATCTGTATTTATCTCTAGTAATTATTTGCTAATGTTAAAAAAATACATGTATGTAGTTTTGATCAATGTATGAATGATGGCTGTAATAGTAACTCAATCTAGAAGAAAAAATTAACACTTAGAATTTTATGTCCCAGGAAATGGGAGTAATCTAATTTACATATGTATTTTTGTTTCAGATACATCTGATAGGTTGATCAATAAAAGACTTTGAAGCATAACAAATACATTCAGATATAATTCTGGGGGGAAGTGGGTTGGAAATACAACTTCAAGGGGAAAAAGTGACAAAGTGAGATTTCTTGCTGTTATATATGAGCTTCTTCAGGTATTTTTAAAATGGAGGATGGTGGGTACTAAAATCATCCTAGTATTTAGATTCCGTTGAATACATTTAGAAGAGTGATATAACAGTTTTACATTTAAATGTTAGTTTTTTACAATATGCTATAAGTTACATCCTTGACAACTATTTACACTTATGATGAAAAATTGTAGATGTCAACTAAAAATGTGTGAGGGGATATGTAGCTGTTTTTCTTAATTCTCCATAGGGTATGTGAACTAAATGGTTGGAAGACCATTGATTGAGATGATAGATTCACAGAAGGCTTGATGACCTCAGGATCTGGGGTGGAGGAAAGGGAGTCTCAGGCATTGCTATGCATGCCCCAGGAGATCAAACCTAGTTTAGCTACAAAATCATATTGGCATTTTCTCTGGTGCAATTCTCCACAGGGAGGAATGGTGCTCTGGCCTCCAGATAGCTAAATGCCAGCAACAATCCCTTTTTCTTCAAGACAACCAGAAGTACCCCCATGCACTTCCAAGCAGTGCCTTGGACAGACTGATTCCTGCCCTGGCTGAGACACCCTAGAGGGAATAGTTACACTTCTGTTTTAGCAGATGAATTGTAGAAGCCTTAAAGAAGCTTGTGCCACAATTCTGGGCTCCAGCTTGGCTTGCCAGGTGTCTGTCAGGAACCACCTTATCACTGTCATTCCAGAACCATAATATGACATGAGAGAGACAGCTCCATGTTTCCATCCAGAGGATAGTGGAATTATGTTCTTGAAAAGGACTTGAAGTTCAGACCATCATTTTATTTGCACCCCAGGAAGCACACCTGCTCCACTCATCAATATTTGATGGCTATTGAAGAGAGGACAAAGCTGACATGCTGTCAAAATTTACCAAGTAAAGAACAAGAAGCAAGCTTGAACTTGCTCCGGAGTTGCCCATAGGGAGTCTGGATAATTGGGAGATTGCACTCTTCATCTAGACCAGGATTTGTTGTAAAGCACCCTGCAGGAGTGAGGGATGTCTGTGGGTGGGCAGGAGAGGTGGGAAAATGGGGAGAAGGTGACTCCATGTCCTGTGAAATCTGATACAGGGAAAGCATGTTTAAAATAATATGCCCAGCTTCTATGACTTCTGTCTCCAGCTTCAGCAGTGAAGGCTCATTTCATATGTTATGATAAATACAGAGACTTCTGGCCTTTTTCTCTAGATTATTTTCCCTAACATCCCTACCCATGCCTAGCTGACTTAGGGTCCTTCTCCTGCACTTTTAGATCACCCCCGATTCCTTCTATAATAGCACTGTTAATACTCTTGGTTGTGGCCATTCTGGTGAGACAAAAGAGAAAAGATGAGAAAAAGGCAATGTTCTATAAGGCTGGGGGGAGGTAGAGGCTGGCACAGAATTCAAAGCCTGTAACTCTCCCATGAAGCTTTTCTTCTGTGGCTTTCTCACCACTTGTCTCTATGCTCATGTTCTGTTGTTTTTGGCTATGGCTTGACACATACCCAGTCTTCACATATAATTTGTGTGTTTCCAGTGAATATAGTAACCCAACTGAGTATTTTGAAATCAAGGAGCTCAGGGCAGTAGAAGTCTTTGTTAGGACTTAGGGCTCTAGAGACTGCATTGTGAAGGAAGGGCTTATGAAGCCAACAATCCACATTTACATCACACAGATTCTGTACCAGATGAACCCTGTACTACACAGAGGACAGCAACAAAGGGAACCCATAAGCTCCTGAGATGTTCTGTAACAGGGAAAGACAATGCACTAAAGAGCTTTAAAGAATAATACGTCTACGAGTATCTAGTAGAAACTTAGCAAAAAGCTATGAAAAGGTTCAAAGAGTCAAATGATTGTGAATATTTAGGAAATAAAGTAGGATTGAAGGCTACTGTGCAAAAGGTTGAGGGAGTGTGCCCCGTCCATGCCTCCTTCTTGGGAAGGGCTTCCATGATTCCATTCAGGTGTGTTAGTGTCCAGTGATTTTTGGCCCCCATCTTCTTGAGCACCTGATCCAAGCTAAGTGAGTGAGATTCTTCCCCTCTTCAGTATAGGAATCTAAAGAAAAACATGTGCAAAGGATTCTGGGAACTCGAGCCATTATGCCCCAGCAGGTTCACCAGTTAAAGCCAATGTCTGTCTGTCACTGAAAACCAGTGGCAGGGGTGGGGGGAACCAAACCAACCAAACAAATATAAAAACAGTCTGCAGAGGGAAAGGGCAAATGAAGCAGAGCCAAAAAGAGTGGCAGAAATGAGAGACAAGAGGCCCCAGAGGCACAAGTACATACACACACACATTCGTGATTTGAGTCGCAGTCATGCCACCTTTAAAGAATTTGACAAACTTTTCCTGTACTTTTCAAATAAACCTCTTTAACTTGAGGGGCGCCTGGTGGCTGAGTCATTGAAGCATCTGCCTTTGGCTTGGGTCATGATTCTGGGGTCCTGGGATTGAGCCCCACATCGGGCTCCTTGCTCCAGGTATCCAGGTATCCCCAGTGAAGTGAACTGGGGAGTCTGCTTCTCCCACTCCTCCTGCTTGTATTCCCTCTCTCGCTGTCTCTCTGTCAAATAAATAAATAAAATCTTAAAACAAAACAAACAAAATAAAACCTCATTTACTTGAGATTGTTTGAGGTTTTTGTTTGTTTATTTGCTTTTCACTTCACAGGATCTCTAGACAAGGTTGTCATGTCATTCAAATTTTTTATTTTCAGAAAAGAACCAGTCCTAAAAAAGAAAGATAATTTATTTAAACTATAATTAATGAGAGAATCAGGCCAGGCACAATGATCTGAATTTCCTATGCTACCAGCTTGATTTCTGACTAAGAGGGCAATCACCTTTGAAAGAGTTGCAGATGTTGGTTCTCCTGATTCCCCATTCCAGGTCCAGACCACTACAGTTCAAGATTCTGAAGTGATGTGTAATCATGAAGTCATTTTTTAAAAAGTGTGTGTGTGTGTGTGTGTGTGTGTGTGTCTACATTTTCACTTACTTCATTTTAGAATCTGGCATTTACAGTCATAGGTCACTTTAAGGTATAGAGCACAAACATCAGTTATCCTTTCATAAGCATTTCCTTCAAACTTTGGGCCAAAATCTGACTATTAAGAACCCAACCCCATGATGATCTGATCTGAGAGAGTCCTCTTCTCTCTTCTCACTTTTGCCCGTATTTTAGTCCTTTCTGTGACCCAGGTTCCGAACTGAAACAGGGACCTGAATCGCCCTCTACAGAATAGGAGCCCCTAAGCTAACTGGATCTCTCATGGATGTGAACAACCAAGTCTGTCCTGGGAGTCTGCAATCTGGCACCTGCTCTTGCTCAGACCAGGGTTTCCATGGCTTCTTAGAAAATCTCTAGTCAAATACCATTTTTTCTCTGTGGGGCTTTTAATCTCTTTCTGACCTTTCTTAGCTACTCCAGATCTTCTGTTGATCTGGGTCCTGTGTCAGAAGATGCTTCACTCCAGCATCTTCAAATCCCATTCATTCCAGTCTCTCTGCCATTCCTCATCCAAAACATCTCACCCTGAACGAGTACTGTCATCCACCTTCTCCACACATACACGTCAGCACAGAAGTCCAGCTGTGCAGATGAACACCCATGTATTCTTAAGGCCTCTGCTCTCAGTTGAGTCTTTGGCAATGCCCATCAGTCCTTTTCCATATGCTTATTAGTACTTGATTTTATTCCAATCTTGTTTAACTCAGTTCCAGAAGATGACTTAAGCCTCTTACTTCACTGGGGATACCTGAGGACCCAATACTCCATTTGCTTTATTTCCCTACTAATACCTCACTCCTACCACACTATATATACCCATACTTTGTGCTCTCTCCAAGCCCAGAAGACAAATAAGTACTCCTACATAGGACACCTCATTTATCCAAAATGTTTAAATAATTTCAAATCTCTAGGGTAATTTTAGTCTCTTCTTGCCTATTGATTGACTTGCCAGAGCCCATAGCAAACTGAAACCTCTTGTAGCTGGTCTCCATCCATTCCTGAGAAGGAAGCCCAATGCCCTAAGGCAACACTTGTATCTAAGGAACTACCACTTGTTCCCATGCATCTAAGCTGAAAGTATACTTCTAGACTACCCATTACCAGATCCCCACCAATAGAAGGCTCTCCAAGAAACTCCAAGAAAACAAAACAAGACAAAACAACCTTTACTTGATCATTTGTCAGTTCCCATGATAAAAATAGTCCTAGCATGGCTGATTTCAAGCTCTCAATATAATATCACTGAACGTGGAGCTGGGAAGAGAAATGCAATAGCACACTCATAGTATTTTCATCATTACAGATATGAGACATAAATAATCTTGAGATCACAGATAATAGGACAATTGAGTAAAATAATTAGAAAATAAGATTTGAATATTTATTACCTCTGTTTTAAAATTATTTATTTTAAGTTTATATCATTCAATTTTTAGTAATAGCTACACTTAACAACTGGCTTGTAAAATTCTAAAAATCTAATGATCAGTTCTCACAAGGCAGTACTAACAGCTCTAGCGGCACCACTGTATACCACAGTCCACTCTGCTCTTCTTGAAACCCAATAGTGCTATAAATACTGTATTTCTACCACGTTGAAAGTCCCTTCATATCTCCCTAGTGACACTTCTTCCCTGACTCTTTCTCTTCTCTCCATCTAAGGAAACTGGTGTTACTCAAAGTTCTGTACTCAGTCAAATGACTGTGTCACATTGTACACACTTGTTGATACCACTTCTTTATTACTTTTTTTTTTCAATTTGGTTATTAATATCATCATCCACCCAGACAACAGAGACACACCACTGTAAATCATCCTCAAATCCTTCTTCACATTCCACAGTCGCATCTGATGTGGTTTACATCCTAACTATATCATGCACCCTTTGTCTTTTTCATTCCATTGACCACTTTCCTGATACAGGTGCTAACCTTACTAAAATAGTTTCCAAATGAATCTAGTTTTTCCAATTCTTGTCTATCTTTCTCAGCAGCTACTGTATTGATTTAATAAATTTCATATATAATCATGACATTCCTTGATTGAATCCTTGCAATGGCTCCTCATTTCCCACTGGATAACTATATTGCAAAATGAATTTATTCTTTATTTGGCCTCTGCTTGACCTCACCAGTCTCACGTTTTACCACTTCCTGCCTTATTTACTTTTCACACTCTACCAATATCAAAGTGCTAATAACTAACTCCATAACCAGCTCTTCCATTCCTCTGTGATTTAACTTGAACTATACCTCTTTGTTGGAATTACGTGACCCTTATCAGTCCTCATCTGAGCATCTCAGTATCCACTCTTAAATCACAGAGATATCACATCTCTTTTAGGAAGATATTACTCATCTCCTATAACGGTCTAAGTATCTGGATCACCATAAAAATGAGCCATTCACATTTCTAGCTCTGGAGAGCTTGCTTGACTGACAGCCATAGCTTCTGTCCCTTTGGATTCACAGGTGCATTCCTGTCAAGCTCATGCTTTGTGCAGGTTGCTCCCAGCCAGAGACAGAACACATATGGGGTATAACGGCCAGCCTATTCTAACAAAAAGTAGGACTCTTCCACTGAAAGACTTGGGTTTGAGGATTCCCCATGGTCCTGAATGAACTTTTTTAGAATTCAGATGCAATGAGAGATGCTTCCTATCTCAAGTCTTCTTTCTCTCTCCTTCCACAGGCATCAGATCTGCATCCTGATCTAAAGCTTTATCCCAATCCTCCCTCAATATATCTCCTGTATGTCTAATGCTGTCTTGATTCCTGATTCTCTGAAAGTTCTAAATAATGCAGTTCTCTGCCCTTCTACCAATTTCTATCAATTATCCAACAAACTGTTTAAATATTCTCTTTGTGGTATGGATATGTACACACACATACATACACACATCCCCTATGAGAGAGTACAATCTTGAAGGCAGAAGCTCTAGTATTCATCTTTATATTAAAGCATCTAGACACATCCTAGTTGATCAGTAAATGTGCACTGAATGGATAAATAAATTTGATGAAAATTTCTGTTCTGTAAAAAAAATAGGTGCTATGTGATTCGCACAGTAATTTACTGTGCTAGAGTTTTTCAGAACATGAAAATATGTGATGTGTCAGAAGTATGGCAATTTCATAAAAGGTATTAAACCACTATATCACCATTTCAACTTAATTGCAGTGTGTAAAATAACTTCAGCTCTGAATTCGGAAGCAGTCAACATAAAAAGAGTGACTTAAGATATTTTTCACAAGTCTGTGTCTTATAGAAAGTAACTTATTTCTTCTAAAATTGATCTTGAATAAATGCTAGTTGCAATTATCCCAAGGAACTTTGGGGAGAATAAATGAAAATGGAAAATACTTTCACTTAGGGACTCCACAAATACACAGTAATTTAGAAAGCTGCATACAAATACAGGAACTGAATGGATAATATACCAAATATACCTGTTATATATCAAATATACCTGTTTCACTTCACATGTTATCAAGTGGTATGTACTGAGTGTTTGTGTTCTAGGTTTTATTTGAAACATGGAGGTGGCATATGCCTACATAGTTTGAGAAAATTCTTGAGAGACTTTTGAAATAAAGTGATCATTTTTGGTGACTTCATGTTTCTACTCTCCCTCTATTTTAAAATATACCTAAAGAGCTTTGAGGACATATACTTAAAACATATTCTCAGGGCGCCTGGGTGGCTCAGTGGGTTAAGCCACTGCCTTTGGCTCGGGTCATGATCTCGGGGTGCTGGGATCGAGTCCCGCGTCGGGCTCTCTGCTCAGCAGGGAGCCTGCTTCCTCCTCTCTCTCTGCCTGCCTCTCTGCCTGCTTGTGATCTCTCTCTGTCAGATAAATAAATAAAATCTTTAAAAAAAAAAAAAAAAAAGAAAAAGTGAAAACCAGGGGCACCTGGGTGGCTCAGTGGGTTAAAGCCTCTGCCTTCAGCTCAGGTCATGATCTCAGGCTCTTGGGATTGAGCCCTGCATCTGGCTCTCTGCTTAGCAAGGAGCCTGCTTCCCTTCCTCTCTCTCTGCCTGCCTCTCTGCCTACTTGTGATCTCTGTCTGTCAAATAAATAAATAAAATCTTAAAAAAACAGAAAACCATATGGATAAACTGTTTATTTGATCATGGAAGGATGGGCTTCTGAATAAAAGAAAGGGAGAAAAGTCATTGGTATACTTTTCTTACTAAATAGATTTCAAAATATATGTTTATAAAAAATAAAAAATTTAATAAAAAAAATAAAAAAATAAATAGATTTCAAATCTGGCAGAGAGGAGGGTTACTGCTCTTCTTTTATTTTATTGTGTGTGTGTGTGTGTGTGTGTGTGTTTTGTTTGTTTGTTTGTTTAATTATTGAGCTAAAGAAGAGACGAAAAAGAGTCTTGCAAATTTATAATCCTGAATGCATAGGACCACAGAAAATTAGTCTATAAGGAAACTCTTTGGTCACACTATTTGCAAACAAAAAAGATCCAGAAGCATAGTTACTTGCTCAAGAATACTTAGTTAAATTCAAGATAGAGCTAGGATTTTAATGTATTAGCTGACTGACTGTCTGATTCATTCATTCATGTTTTCTGGCACTCATGTAAATATCTGTGGAACACTGGGGATATCCTAAGTGTTTTGATAATTGTGAGAATTTAAAGAATTGTACATAATGACAGAAGTGAATGGGCTGGAAGCAAGAATTAAGTGCTTTAGGAACACTTATTGGGAAACAACTTACTCTTTAAGAAGGCTTTAGAAAATTTATTCTTTCTTTATTTATTTTTTTAAACAACTGACTTTTTTTTTTAAGATTTTATTTATTTATTTGACAGGCAGAAATTACAAGCAGGCAGAGAGGCAGGCAGAGAGAGAGAGGAGGAAGCAGGCTCCCCACTGAGCAGAGAGCCCGACTTGGGGCTCGATCCCAGGACCCTGGGATCATGACCCGAGCTGAAGGCAGAGGCTTTAACCCACTGAGCCACCCAGGTGCCCCATAGAAAATTTATTCTTTAAAAAAGAAAAAAAAAAACAACTAAAGAAAAAAAAAACTGTTAAAAAAAAAAAAAAGGAAAGGAAAATTTATTTATAAACTGCTTACCCTGATCTTTTGACTTTCTTTTTCCTATGGAAATGTCTCTCCATAAAGCTTTTTGGTTCTCTGATTAGGTGTATCCTCTTGGAGGACACTCCAAAAAGCAGGATCTTTCCTGATTTCTTGTGAAAAATAATGGGCTTGTCCTGCCCTATCCCAGATTTAGAAGAGTATTGGCATGCCTCTTCACTGGAGTGAAATGTGCGTGCTAAGGCACTCAAATGGAAGACAAGAGAGAAGCTTCTAGAATTATATACAATATTGATTTCCAGCATCTTTACACATCTCAATTTTAATAGTTATTTGGGTGAGTGTGTTGTGTGTGTGTGCACCTGATTTAAGAACTTAATTATGCTTGGATCATTCATAGACAGAAAGAAAGAAAACTAGACCCAAGAAATGTGTTTGACAAAAAGCAGAAGATATGATTTATGCAAGTCCAAAATTCCAATCAATAACACTTCTAGTAGCTTTCCTTAAGATCCTTTAATGAGGTCAAGGGTGGCTATGACAAAAGGGCCAGTATTTGCTTGGTGGAAAAAGTTTCTTTACACAGATACATGTGGAATTTGTTATATTCAAGATCCCCAGTACTGAGTAGCTCCAAGTCTTTCATAATAAAAATTCTCCTTTTATAAGCCGAGAGGCATTTGCCACGTCTGTCTTCCTACTCTTTGCTCTTTACTGAATGTCTTGATGTTCCCTAAATGTACTGGGCTATTTCTCATCTCTGAATGAAATATTTTCTTTTCTTTTCCTGAAATACCTTTTGCTTCTTTTTATCTCAGTACTAACTATTCACTTGCAGCTCACATCTCTCTCAGGAAACTTCATGATTCTTTAGGCTTTTCCCATGTGCTTGTGTCTTCTGAACTATTCAAAATGCATTAAAACTGACTGTTTACTTTGCCTCTTCAACCCCCACTGGCAAATGCAAGGCACATATGTAATTTTATAATTTCTATTAAAATAAAAAAAGAAACAAATGAAGTGAATTTTAGTAATATATCTTACTTAACTAATACCATATGAACATATAACCAATATAAAACTTGTCAATAAGGTATGTTACACTCTTTTTTTGTGTGTATTTTACACTTACAGTGTGTCTTAATTTAAACTAGCAACATTTCATTGTTCAACATGCTACCATAGTGGGTAGTACAGTTATAGAGTCTTTCTCCTTAAGGACAAGAATTCTGTTTTGGGGGGGTATTATACCCTTAAGACCTAATACAATTTATCACAGGATTATTGCAATACAGAGAGGTACTATTTAACATGGTGGTTGAGAACTCTGTATCCAGACAGACCTGAGAAAGTAGCCCTGCCATTATTATCTTTCTAGCCTTGGGCAAGCTCCCCAGTCTTTGAAAACATTCTAAACTTTACCTTTCTAATTTTTCTTTATCAGTGGAGCCACCATCTATAGCAAAGATCCCATTATAGTGATTAAAGACAAAACACATATAAAGTATCATGGAAGGACTCATGTGGCGTGGTATAATTACTGAATGCTCAGTTAATAATATTCAATTGAATAATTTGGGGTACTGTATCATTTTTCTAATTTCTACTTCAGTCCTTGAAAATTAATTATTAATCAATAATTAAATGAGTTACATGGATCAATATAAATTGAGAAAAATAACCATCTATCATTGCATTTGGAGAACATGCCCACATAAATATTCACCCCAAATTGAGGTGTATTTTTGGTTTGGTGTGGCCTATGGAACATCTATACTCAAAGTTCAGTTTTTTGTTCCTCAAAAATGAGGGCTCCCTGTTAAAGCCACTCCCCATAAATGGCACTCCTATTCTAGATCTGAAAATGAGATATAGAGACAGACTGTGTTACTGTCCATCTGGACAGCCACAGCATACATATTATGTATTTATAGGTAGAGAAAAACAATAGTCATTTCAAATAAGAGCTATATAAGAGAAGTTACAAAGTCAAATGCTGTGAATTACTGTATGTGCTGGTTTGTGGTTAAATCCTCACTGCTCTGGGGCTGTGCCAGCGTCAGCAGGAGCCAGATTTGTTTCCTTAATAATACACTCACACAGGCACATAGGTGCGTACACACACATGCACACACATGTATAGGTGCACACATGCATGCACACACATGTGTACACACACATACATGCCCACAAACGCACAGGCACGTACACTAACATTAACACTACAGCTATTTCTTAAACACTCACTGCTCGACAGACACTGTTGCAGATGCGTAATAGGTTATCTTTTACTCTCATGAGATTTTCGAAGAAAGTCTGCTTGTATTCATTTTACAGAAAAGAAACGGGAATGAGACATATAAAGTAATTGTTCCAGAATTTAAGCCAATAAGCTAATAAGAAGCAGAACTGGAATCTGAATCCAGATTTCTGACTAAAGCCTAGAACTCTTTTTACTTAGTAGCTGGTGATTCTTTGATTTCTAAGGTTTAGTAATTTTGATATCTATTTTGAAGGATTAGAGTGAAGTTAGCACTTAACATGCCTAGAAAAAATGGAACAAGTTAAGCAGAAGTCTACTCCTTTTCCCTTTCATTTTGTTTTCTTTGTTGGTTTTCAGTTTGAGAGAGAGAGAGAAAACATGAATGATGGGGAGTAGACAGAAGGGGGAAGCTGGCTCCCCACTGAGCAGGGAGCCTGATGCATGCTCAATCCCAGAACCCTGGAATCATGACCTAAACTGAAGGCAGACACTTAACTGACTGAGCCATTCAGGATGCCCATCCTCTTTCATTCTGAAGATAAGAGAACCAGCCACTAAGGTTACTTGCACAGGGTCACGCAGCTTTGTGTGGGCCATGCCTTCCAACCCTTTCCACAACCACACCAAGCATGGAGGGTGGGGAAATAGAATCTCCTATGCTAACCCAGCAGGTTTTTGAAAGTAGAAAGGCAGACAGGCCTCTGCAACTCTGAGCAATGCAAGGCTCTGCTCACGGTCTAATGAGGGCACTTGAGCAGAGGACAGTAAAATGCAGGCAGGAGGGCCCAGGGCCAGAACCATTTCTTTAAAAGCCTACCTGAAATTTCCTCACCTAATAACTTCAATCTGTAGCATGATTGCGGTGCACGTAGTGTTTGTAAAATACTTGGAAAACATCAGAATCCAAAAAGAAATAGATTTTAAAAGACTCATTGTGTTGAACAGGAACTGTGTATAACATAACATTTTTGAAAAACAAAACAAAATCAGATTGGTAGAAAGAGAGGGTTTTTAAAAGAAGGCAAAGTAAAATGTCAGATGAACACTTCTATAACCATTTTGTTATGTAATGTCTGTCCATAGGGTGCTTCATCTATCAACTTTCTTCAGAAAACTGTCCCAGCCCAGCCCACCCTTCTGCATAGACATGGTGACTAGTGACTGATCTAGTCACTGAGGTTAGCTGAGATTCGAAATGGAAGCAGAACACCTTGGTGACTGAGCCTCAAAGGAACAAAACTTAGGAACACATATATTCTAACTAAAGAATGTAAATCTGTGATGTAAGAAAAGACTTGAACCACCTACCTGAAAAAAGAAAAAAAGAACAAATGAAAATAATGGTACAGTGTGCTTGTTCTGTGAAAGCCTGCATTAACCTACTAATTCCCTTCTTTGTTCAAGCTAGACCTAGTGGGGTTTCCTCCTCTTTCAACTAAAGTTCTAGCTACTATAGTGAACCCTTCTGTGATGAAATTAAAGAAGAAGAGGGTAGCAGAGGGAGGAGGAGGAGGAGGAGACACAGCTCTTATACTTGGTAGGCACAGCTTGAAGGTTGATAGATCAGAGACCTGTGACACACACACACACACAAATACAAGCACACAGTCATACACACAACTATGAATTATGTATTTAATTTTGGTACTCTTCAAGCACTGGCTCTTATTTAAGGAAAATACTACTTTTCCTGAGATGGAGTCTAATATGATTTTACAAATCACGAGACTGAGACTTCAAATAGATCAGGCCTTATATTCAAAGCCACAAAATCAGCTGGCAGTTGAGCAAAGGCTTCGACTCAGGTCCTTTGAGCCCTCAGCCTAAGTTCTCTCCTGTTTCTCTTTGAGTCAGCAGTCCCTAAACAACATTTGAGAAAAACTGGATGGCCCTCCACAGGCATGAGGGAAAGGGGACTTCTTCCAGGTGTGACAGTTGCCAGTTGGAACTGAATGACAGGTCACCCCTCTTCTCCATCTATGTCCATAGGAGACATGGGGCCCTTGACTCTGTGCTGAAATCTACACCGGAATTAAGTTTCCTGCTGCAAACTTTGAACAGTAATTGGTATTATAAGCAGGAAGCATAACAATGAAAGGCATTTAAACCTCCTGTTGTTAAGAATCTTTAGGTCAATAGCAGCATTTTAAAATCAATTTGAGGGTTTGCTGGAAGATACAGAAGAGAAACTACAATCAACGTAATAAGGTTAGATAACCCTAGTCATGTTAATAGCTACCTAAAACTTGACATCAATCCATTACATTGATTCTCACTTACAGTTTGAAAAAAAAAAAAAAAAAAGAAAAGAAAAGAAAAAGAAAAAAATTAGGAAGGACAGGCATAATACATAATCTTACTGAAGCATCAAATTAGTATAAATAATGATTAAGAATAATTGCTGCCGTTATTGGAGAACACGTTGAAAATGAGGTTTCCAAGATATCCGCTGACAATGAGGAGAGGCTTTGGCAGTTTCGGAATTCAGAGAAGGGGAAGATTAATTGGTGTTACAAAAGTACACCTGTGATAGGGAAACCAAAACTCACAGAGCTGGATAGAGGGTAAGGTTCCTCCTCACCAGGGAGGAGCTGCTTCTTGAAAAGTGCTGGGAGGAATGGCGCCACCTAGTGCTTGGCACTGTGCGGGGCATGCCAGCGGATACAAAGATGGTGTGATGATAAACAGAAAGATGGGGGGTGCCTGTGTGGCTCAGTGGGTTGGGTTAAGCCTCTGCCTTCACTCAGGTCATGATCTCAGGGTCCTGGGATCAAGCCCCACATCAGGCTCTCTGCTCAGCAGGGAGCCTGCTTTCCCCTCTCTCTCTATGCCTGTCTCTCAGCCTATCTGTGATCTCTGTCTGTCAAATAAATAAATAAAATATTAAAAAACAAAACAAACAAACAAACAAACAACAAAAAAAAAACCAGAAAGATGGACCTGAAGTCAAAATCCTCTGTTTGCATCCTGACCCATTAGTTATAAGCTCTGAGTCTTTTGTAATCTCCTCTCAATCTCAGTTTCCTTACCGTCCAAAGGAATCATAAGGTCTACTTCCAGAGTTGTAAGGGGAACCACATAACTTGTATATAATGATTCCACCAAATGGCACATAAAATTTAGGTTTTGTTTTTTTTTTTTTTTTGCAGAGGATAAGTGAATTGCTCAGAGCCAAATAACCAGTCAGTGGAGAATCCAGGTTTCAAACCCATTTTATCCTGATCCTGGAGTCCAAGTCCCTAAACACTAGGCACAGTTTGCTCATACATGTAATTACATACATAATCCAGAGGCTCCAAACACAGTGTATGCCATGGACGCCTCTGTTACCCTCTTACCCCTACACATCTACATTCTGAAAGCCTGAGTTTTAAGCTACAGATACCTTGAGATTAACTGAGTAAAATTTACTGAGTGAATAAAATTTTAGCCAGAAGGCAATAAAGCAAATTGTCAATGAGACTGTCATAGATAAATGTATGATATTCATCTAGCTATTGTAAATACTGACAAATACCTTGGGCCCATCATGAAAGTAAGTCACGTGGGGGCAAGAATCATGCATGATTTTGCTTACCTTTGTATTCCCTATACCTAGCACTGGGGTGGTACTCAATAAAAACTTGCTGAATGAACGAATATATTAAAGAAGAGATTAACAAGCATCCCTTTAAGAATTTTGCAAAATCCTGGGTTGATTACTACATTAGCTACTTAACCTGCCTTTTTCTTAAAGGTGAGAACTTCGACAATTTAGAAGTTGCTCAATTTGCTCACGGAAATTCCAGAGCTCAGCAAAAACCAGCCATCTGATTCCTCACAGAAAATATTTAGATCCATGTGCACACTTATTGGCTTACCATAGGGAAGGCAGGGGAATGGGCTGCTTCACAAGAGAAGCCATCAGAAAGCTGCAGAGGCAGCCTGAATACAACTGGTTCGTTTTTGCTATTTCCCTGGCTAATTTTGACAGACGGAGATGCAAACTGTTTTGGATCTTTTGGGATTCTTCTGTCCAAGTCTACTCTGACTGACATGTTATAGAATTACTGAGACCTAGTATGTGAAGGCATGTTCAACAAAGGTCAGTTAAGTCTAACTCAGTTTACAGGTTTGTGTTTGTGTGTGTGTGTGTGTTTTCCTTTTTGGTTAGGCTGAGGCTGTGCTGCTAATACAATATGGTTTTTCTTTCCTTTTTTTATCTTTTTCCAAATATGCAAACTAACCCTCAAAGCTGCTTCAGGATCTTTGGTGGGAATAGCAATTGTATGCCCAACTTTCAAATATTTGTTTTTTCCCACATACTTTTATTCACTTATTCAGACATTTACGTATCCATCTATGCCCTCTTCCATTCATTATTGCAAATGTCTTTTCAGTGACTTGTAAATGCATGAACCACTGACCTCAATGTTAAAATCTGTCTGCAGTGAAATACTTTACAACGTATTTCCAAGAGTTTATTAGAGATCCTGAATGTACATTAAACGCAACATGTCCAAGAGTCTCTTTACATTTCAAGTTTGCTTTATTTCCTGTGCTCCTTATTTCCATTATTGATATTCTATTCTATCTACCCATTTGTAACAATAAGAAAACCTTGGAGTTCTTTTTCAGTTTTCATTTTCTTTTCCATTCTTCATGCAATTAATATTCTGCTGACTACCACCTCAATATTTTACAAATTCACTTCAAATACCACTTCTCTAGTTACACTAGACTACACTACTAAGTACACTTTAGTTACCCCCAGCCATGTCTCCCCAGCCAAACTCACTAACATGAGTTTTTCAAACACTGTGTAGCTCCCAATCCTGTATGGCTGGAGATGCATAAGGGAGAGCGTCTCTAAGTCATATCTGTAGCATTCCTGCCCTTATGAATTTTAAGAACAAGACCACCATTTAATCTGTGGAGCAAACTAACAAGCAAAGCCACAAAGCTGAATTTATGGCTTACTTAAAGTAAGAGAGAGTTTGCTGGTCAGACTACGATATGTAAGGATTTCAAAGAGTGGTAGAATTTTCCAAGTATTGAAGGGTTGATGGAAGGGGGAGAGTATCACGGTGAGTGAGACTGTTGGTTTGTCTGCACTCAGGAATGTGTGCAATGAACTAAGTCCTTTGGTTGACTGTCAGATGTGAGGGACTGGCAAAGGATATTCACTGAGGTGCATTGCTTTTGATTGGCTAGAAGATTTAAAATGGGTTCTGGTAATTTCCAGGACATTTATCAATAAAGGATGCTTGGAGCTGCTTTTGGTGACTACTAGTAGTTACAAAATAATCAGTCTTTTCCTATGTATATGGAATTTTTAAAAATTCTTTGAGCCATCCTTTTATAGCCCATCATGTCCATTTAAAGTAGAAGCCAAAACTCTCACAGCAGTTTATAGAATTCTGCACCATCTGTTTCCATCCACCCCAAAGTCCATTTACCTCTCCTTTGCTGATTATACTTCAATTATCCTGTTCTGCTCATAGTCCCTGTTTCTACCCCAGGGACTTATAGCTTCCCTTGCTAGAATGTTATTTCCTCAAATATCAGTGTGGATCAATCCTCGTATTCTCTGGTCTTTGCTTAAATCATACCTACAACTTCTGAGGGACACCTGTCCTGGCTACCAGCCACCTCACCATTTAACATTGCAACCCTCCAACTCCCCTCTCCCTGATATATTTTTATTTTATCTACAGCATGTCATTATCTGATATAATACACACACACACACACACACACACACACACACACACACAGGGGCAGGTGCCTGGATGGCTCAGTCTATTAAGTGTTTGACTCTTAGTTTGGGCTCAGGTCATGATCTCATGGTCATGAAGTTGAGCCCCATCTGGCTCCCTGCTCAGTGAGGGGCATCTGCTGGACATTGTCCCTCTCCCATTGCCCTCCCCACCACCGCTTGCCCTCACTCTCACTCAAGTAAATAAATAAATCTTAAACACACACACACACACACACACATAGATACACATGTGTTTTTTCCCTACTGATTTAGTTTCTGTCTCCTTATACCAGAATGTAAGGTTCATGAGGGGCAGAAGAGTGTTTGTTAAAGTACTGTTTTCCTGTCTTGTAGAATGATACCTGGTACATAGTAGGATTTGACAAACATTCATTAACTCGGTTTCTCGTCTGCTGAGAGCCCCCTATATAGTCTGCCCACTTCCAACTTCCCCTTGACACTTTCACAATGTCTATTTTTTTTATTGTTATCAGTGACATTGTCTAAGAAATCTATCAGCTTTCTTAAATCTTGTTTGTAAAGGAAAGGGGATAGAGATGTGGTAGAGAGTGAAAGAGAAAGAAAAGTTTAAAGGGACAATGGAAATTGGATGGTGGCACTCCTCTGCTTAAAATAATTCAGTGTTTCAGGGCACCTGGGTGGCTCAGTCAGTTGCTTTCAGCTCAGGTCATGACCTCAGGGTCCTGGGATCCAGCTGCACACTGGGTCTTGTGCTCAGGAGGAATCTACCTCAGATTCTTTCCCTCTCCCTTTGTCCCTCCCTCAGCTAGGACACACACTCTGTCTCTCTCTAAATAATCAAATCTGTAACAAATATTCAATGTTCCTCCACTGCTCTTAGGATTAATTACAAATTCCCCCTCATGGCTTGCAATGTACCTCAACTGATTTCTACCTCTCGTTTCCTTCTGTTCATTGCTTTTCTCCTTTTGCAAACTCTCTAAACATGCCATGTCATTGTATGCCTTATGGATTCACTTATGGTTAGTCTCTCTGTAAAATTTCAATCTTTAGGTTACACTGAATGAACACTGCAGGTTCTAGCTTAAAAGCTACCAATTCTGTGAGGATTTGCCAGATTCCTGCTAAGTCTATTTAATTTCTCCATCCTTCTCCTCACTGCTGTATGATCATGACTCTCTTGAAGAATTTAGGTTATGGTAATAGTTTCTGACCCTTCACAAAACTCAGAACTAACTAAAGGTGAAATCACGCCATCACCTAGGCATCATCACATCACCGGGACCTTTCATTACTGCCATAGCACCTGGTAAACAGAAGATGTTCTGTAAAGCTTTCTTGAATAAATGGATAACTTTATAGTAGCTTTAGAGGACAAAACTACTAGGTATGCTAATAATAACAAATTAGAATCAGGGGTTTGTATGCACTGGGCATTTTGCAAGTTTCAACCCATTTAGTCTTTCTATTACCCCTAAAAAAATAACACCATCCCTTTTTACAACAAAGGTAACTGAATGACGCATAAATTACATAACACTCTCAAGCACACTGCTTTTAAGTTGCAACTTGGGAGCTGAAACCTACACAATTTACTCCCACATTATGCACTCTGAACCACTTAACTACATGGCCTTTCCATCCAGTGTAGCCCAAAAATGTGGGTAAAGACTGGCTCGGCTATTCAATGTCTCCATGACTAAAAGCAAGTGTTTAATCTTATGAAATCTAGTTGTTGCATTGGTGATGTAAAAATACCAATATGTAATTTGCGGGGTTGTCACAATAATTCAAATAAATAATGGACAGGAAGCTCCCATCCCTTTTCCTGGAAGCCTGCATGGCACTAATAGAGAAGCTGACTATTGGCGAGGTTTACACTTGCCTTGATAATGTATGGCCCCATTCAGTAATGCAGAGTCAAGTCAAAAGTCTTACAGAGTTTCTAACATCCACCCCTTTTCCCTTCAATTCAAGTCAGCAGAAGAGACTTAATGTTTTTCTCCATGAGAATTCCACAGAAGTATAAGATGAGTCATCACCCTCTGGCTGGACCTCAGTGTAGGAAGTCCGTATTGAGCTCCGTGCCAATGCCTGTTCATGTATGTTAAGTGCTTCCTTATACTGGGAAGTGTTCATTGCTTCTGGGGAATAAACCAACAATGCATTTCAGATCCCTTCAAAATGGAGCCAACGAGCCAAAGTTGTCTGGATAAGAGGCAGAGAAGAGTGAAGGAGAGGAAAAGTATTCTACTGATTCCTAATAGAGAACTAACGACAATGCCTTTTATTTTTACAGCATTTACAGTTTACAAAGAATTTTATATGGGTACAAATTCCTCCTTCCAGTCCTGGTTGGGGTCAATGTAATTAATTACAATGTAACAATGAAGAGACTGAGAATCTAATAAATGGTATATTAGTAGAAACTAGTTAGCAAAAGATCCCAACTCAATATCAAAGTCTTTAGGTCTTTGTCCTAGGGACACCTTTACTATACCTCATTGCCAATCCAAATACAAGATGGCAGAGGTGAAATAAATGCTTTATTAGAACAGCTGGCACCAGAATTTCCCTTAGGATTATATTATCTTGGGAAAATATATCGTGATAAAAACAACAACAACAACAAAACATGGAGAAGATGAGAATCTGTGGGGAAGCACAGATTAGCCCTAGTTTAGGGAGAGACAATAAGAAAGACACCTTTTACACCCATTCCTCTTGGTTTTGTTTGTTTGTTTGTTTGTTTTGTTTTGTTTTTGCTTATTTTAGCAGTTATATGTGGAAAAAGAAAAGTTAGTATTTTAATGATCACAAGTAGACAGATGGCTATCAATATATAAACCTGAACATTACTGATGCTGTTGATGACATAAATTTAGCTTTCCTCATCAATGAAATCTGCTTTTATATTTTATATTGTACAAAGTGAAATAAGTCGACATACCCAGAGGTCTTCAGAAAAGTAGAATGCATCCAGATGGCCCAGGTAAGAAAAAGACAAGCAGGAGAGATGAGTTTTTCCAGGCTTGAAATGAATGTCTCTTAAATAGATTTGTCAATGTTCTCACTGACAGTAAGGGGCCATCAGCTTTCCCTAACTTAATTTTACATCCCGCTGTTTATACTAGAATGGAGTTACAGTGTAGTTGTTTTCTTTCATTATAATCTTGGCCATAAGGAGTCACTGGTTTCAGAGCTCCCAGTCATAAGTAGTAGTGTTTTAGACACAGTCCTAGTTCAGGTGCTAAGATATGTGGGTTGAAATCCTCTCTCTGCCCCTAGATGATTTTCTTCACCTCTACAAGTTTCTCCATTTTATCTCCAAGTATTCTGGAGTTTTAGCTAGATTTCAGATGTTCGCATGTGAAAGATTGGAGTTCTGAGTCTGTTGAGAGTTCACTTCCTTAAGCTGATTAGCAGAAAGTTTTCTTAACCTAGGCCCTATCTATCCTTCTGGGAAAGAGAAAGGACAGGGGAAAGATTATTTCAAAACATGGATCCCAGGATCAGTGGTCCAGCATCAGGATCTGCCTGAGGCCTGTTAGAAATGCAAATCCTGGGGCACCTGAGTGGCTTGGTGGGTTGAAGCCTCTGACTTCAGCTTTGGGTCATGATCCCAGGGTCCTAGGATCGAGCCCCGCATCGGGCTCTCCGCTCAGGGGGAATCTGCTTCCTCCTCTCTCTCTCTGCCTGCCTCTCTGCCTATTTGTGATCTCTCTATGTCAAACAAATAAATAAATAAATAAAATCTTAAAAAAAAAAAAAAAAAGAAAAGAAATGCAAATCCTCAGGACTCATCCCAGACCTACTCAATTATGACTCCTGGGGGTGGAGCTCCACACCTGTGGTTTATCAAGTCTTCCATGCAATTCTGATACTCACTGAAGCATGAGAACCATGGTCCTATGACCAGGGATGAAATAAAAAAAAAAATTAGTCCATGCTGTCTCTGAGTTTGGTTCCCTTATCCACCCTCTTGGCCTTATACTGAAAGCCCTAGTAGAGAGAGAGTTATGTGTAGACACACAGTGTTTCTCATCTAATGCTCCCTCTCTGTGAGCCTAAAGAATGTTACGCCCATCTTTAGCCTTTTATAAATATGCAGTAATTGTGCCAGAAAGCAAATCAGTCCAGTAGTTCACAACACTGCTTTGGTTTCTGACAATCCCTGATTACCTAGAGATTCCTCTATGCCCATCCTAGGGGACCTTAATTTTCTTATTCTCAACCCCAAACTTTACATATGTATTCTGTACATTCTGCAATGTGCACCTACATTCTTTTTTATTTTATAATCGCTACGACCTCTCAAGATGCTAGAACCTGCCAGCCCAACTCCATCCCGATGGATCATCTAAACATCTATAAGCTTTCCTATCTTCTCTAGAAGAAATGCAATTTAAGCTTGGGTGAATGTTGGGGTCACACTCTTCACCTGCAATGGTGGTTTGGCAATACCCATCTCCTTTCTGTGTCAGAGCACACAGAAGCTAAAAGAACTATTTTCTGCCCATTTGTTCAGGTTAACCATGTAGTTAGTTCTCAAAAATACTTCCAAACACACATGGGGTATTTATTAGTTTCTGTGCCATATGTAGTAGCTCATTTGTAGCAAATCAAGTCTTACTTGACTGCATTTCCTTTCTGGGTGGAAATTGCTAATGAGAGTAAAAAGGTCCAAAAACTAGTTAAAGAAAACCAAAAGTGATGGGTTCAGTGGGATGCACTTATAAAAGGTGTGCCTATTAAGGGCTGGCAGAAGATCAGTAGATATTCTCTGTGGGAGATAAACCTCTGAGAATCATTAATGACAAGTAGTGGTTTAATTCTTGGGCCTGAGATTCCCCAGGAAGATTGCATAGAGTAAAAAGCAACATAAAAAAAAAAAAATACCTGCCTAGAGTGAGAGGCAAGATGGCAGAAGAGTAGCAGGCTGAAATGACATCAGATCCCAGGAGTTCAGCTAGAGAGCTATCAAACCATTCTGAACACCTACAAACTCAACAGGAGATAGAAGAGAAGAAGAGCAGCAATTCTAGGAACAGAAAATAGAACACTTTCTGAAAGGTAAGATGTGTGGAGAAGTGAATCCAAAGTGATGGGAAGATAGATGATCAGGGTGGGGGTGGCTCCTGGCAAGCAGCAGAGCAGTGAAGCACAAAATCAGAATTTTTAGAAGTCTACTCCACTGAGGGACATTGCACCAGAGGATAAGTAGAAGTGGAGCCCTTGCAGGGACAGTGTGGTCTCAGGTCCTGCAGGGTCATAGAAAGATCAGGGTGTCTGAGTGTGGCAGAGTTTCCAATATCAGAGTGGGGAAGCTAACTACAGAGACAGAGCCGAAGAGTGTGCTTTCAGATCAGGGTAACCTTAAACCATGATCCAAGGCACACTTGGACCACTGCTCTTCAAGCAGGGAGCCCACAAGTGGAAAATCTGGAGAGACTCACCTTCCTCTTCTGGGAAAGCAGCATGGCAGGAATCTGCTGGGTTTGGACTCCAAACAGGGCTGTGCACCAGAGATAGAAATGCTTGGTAACAGGACGGGTGAGCACAGAGTGCGGCCGTAAACCAGGGAGACAGGAGTGATCGACTGCTTATCTCTGAGGGTATACTAAGGAATGGGGCCCTGAGTTCTTAGCTCCTATGGGCCAGAGACTGGGAGGCCGCCATTTTCATTCCTGTCCTCCAAAGATCTACAGAAAGCATTCAGGGAACAAAAGCTCCAAGAGCAAACCTGAGCAGATTACTTAGCCCGATCCCCAGTAAGGATGGTGCAATTCTACTTCAGGCAAAGATATTTGAGTATCACTGTAACAGACCCAGCCCCAGAAGACCAGCAAAAATATCCAGCCAAGAACAAGCTCACGATCAAAGAGAACAGTAGAATGCCAGAGCTAGGGGAAAGCAATGCGTAGAATTCATGGCTTTTCCTCTATGATCCTTTAGTCTTGCAAAGTTAATTTTTTTAATTTATTTTTTGTTTATTCTCTTTTTAAAACTTTTACTCTTTCCTCTTTTCCCACTTTTTAAACCAGTTTATCTTAACGATACCTTTAAAAAAACATGTTTTTAAAATTTCATTGTCATAGTCACATTTTTTCTCTTCATTGTGTAACCTTAATTTTTATATACATTTAGGTTTCTTTTTTTCCTAAAAAATTTTGGGATACAATTTTTCCTACTAGATCAAAATATACCCTAACCTAGCACATGGCTTTGTTCTAGTCTCCAGTCTGAACACATTCCCTCCTCTTTTTTTTTTTTTTTCTGTTTCCAACAAACTTATCAGTTCGATTTTTAGGATTCGTCTTTACAGGCATATTCCATCCCTTCATTGTGTTTACCCTTATGTTTGTATATATATGTAAGTTTTGGTTTCTTTAAAATTTTGGGAGATAGAGTCCTCTAAGACACCAAAATACACCTAAACTCAAGTGGGTGGCTCTGTTTTATTCATCAGTCTAATTCATCAGTCATATGTATGTGTGTGTGTGTGTTTTCAGAGAAAATTCTGAAAACAACTTGGGACAAGAAGTCTATAACATACAATGGTAGAAAAATTAGACTGGCAGCAGACTTATCCACAGAGACCTGGCAGGTCAGAAAGTACTGGAATGATATATTCAGAGCACTCAATGAGAAAAATACGCAGCCAAGAATACTACATATAGCTAGGGTATCACTGAAAATAGAAGGAAAGAGAAAAAGCTTCCAGAATAAACAAAAATAAAAAGATTTTGCAAAGACCAATGCAGCCCTACAGGAAATATTGAAAGGGGTCCTCTAAGCAAAAAGAGAGTCTAAAAGTGTAGACCAGAAAGGATCAGAGACAATATACAGCAACAGTCATCTTACAGGCAATACAATGGCACTAAATTAATATCTTTCAATAGTTACCCTGAATGTAAATGTATTAAATGCCCCAATCAAAAGACATAAGGTATCAGAATGGATAAAAACCCAAAATCCATCAACATGCTGTCTATCAGAAATGCATTTTAGACCCAAAGACACCTTCAGATTTAAAGGAAGGGGGTGGAAAACAATTTGCCATGCTAATAGCTATCAAAAGAAAGTTGCAGTGGCAATCCTTATATCAGATAAATTATATTTTAAGCCAAAGTCTATAATAAGAGATGAGGAAGGACACTAGATCATACTTAAAGGTCTGTCCAACTAGAAGATCTAACAATTTTAAATATCTATGCCCCTAACATGGGAGCAGCCAACTATATAAACCACTTAATAACAAAATCAAAGAAACACATAGACAATAATACAATAATAGTAGGGGACTTAAACACCCCCTCACTGAAATGGACAGATTATTCAAGCAAATGATCAACAAGGAAATAAAGGCCTTTTATGACACACTAGACCAGATGGATATCACAGATATATTCAGAACCAAAGAGGTAAAGAATCTGTACTCAGAAAACTATAAAGTCCTCATGAAAGAAATTGAGGAAGACATAAAGAAATGGAAAAACATTCCATGCTCATGGATTGGAAGAATAAATATTGTGAAAATGTCTATGCTACCTAAAGCAATCTACATGTTTAAAGAAATCCCTATCAAAATAACACCCATTTTTTTTTTCCAAAGAAATGGAACAAATAATCCTAAAACTGATATGGAACCAGAAAAGACCCTGAATAGCCAGAGGAATGTTGAAAAAGAAAGCCAAAGTTGGTGGCACCACAATACCAGACTTCAAGCTCTATTACAAAGCTGTCATCATCAAGACAGTATAGTACTGGCACAAAAACACATACATAGATCAATGGAACAGAATAGAGAGCCCAGAAAGAGACCCTCAACTCTATGGTCAACTGATCTTCGACAAAGCAGCGGACATTCATCCAATGGACAATCTCTTCAACAAATGGTGATGGGAAAATTGGACAGCCCCATGAAGAAGAATGAAACCGGACCATTTCCTTACACCACACACAAAAATAGACTCAAAATGGATGAAAGACCTAAATGTGAGACAAGAATCCATCAAAGTCCTTGATGAGAACATAAGTAGTAACCTTTTTGACCTCAGCTGCAGCAACTTCTTCCTAGAAACTTTGCCTAAGGCAAGGGAAGCAAGGGCAAAAATGAACTACTGGGACTTCATGAAGATCAAAAGCTTTTGAACAGCAAAGGAAACAGTTAACAAACCAAAAGACAATTGACAGAATGGGAGAAGATATTTGTAAATGGCATATCAGATAAAGGGCTAGTATCCAAAATCTATAAAGAACTTAGCAAACTCAACACCCAAAGAACAAAGAATCCAATCAAGAAATGGGCAGAGGACATGAACATACATTTCTGCAAAGAAGACATCCAGATGGCCAACAGACACATGAAAAAGTTGTCCACATTACTTGGCATCAGGGAGATACAAATCAAAATCACAATGAGATACCACCTCGCACCAGTCAGAATGACTAAAATTAACAAGTCAGGAAATGACAGATGCTGGTGAGAATGCGGAGAAAGGGGAACTCTTTTACAGTGTTGGAGGGAATGCAAGCTGGTACAGCCACTCTGGAAAACAATATGGAGGTTCCTCAAAAAGTTGAAAATAGAGCTACTCTACAACCCAGCAATTGCACTAATGGATATTTACCCTAAAGATACAAATGTTGTGATCCAAAGGGGCATCTGCACCTGAATTTTTATAGCAGCAATTTCCACAATAGCCAAACTATGGAAAGAGCCCAGATGTCCATCAACAGATGAGTGGATAAAGAAGATGTGGTATATATATACTATGGAATACTATACAGTCATCAAAAGAAATGAAATCTTGCCTTTTGCAATGACGTGGATGGAACTAGAGAGTATTATGCTGATTGAAACAATTCAATCAGAGAAAGACAATTATCATATTATCTCCCTGGTATGAGGAATTTGAGCAGCAGAGTGGGGGTGGTTTGGGGAGTAGGGAAGGAAAAAAATGAAACAAGAAGGGATCGGGAGGGAGACAAACCATAAGAGACTCTTAATCCCACAAAACAAAATGAGGGTTGCTGCGGGGAGAGGGTGTGTGGAGAGGGTGGTTGGGTTATGGAGATTGGGGAACTCCATATATGATATGGTGAGTGCCATGAAGTGTGTAAGCCTGATGATTCACAGACCAGTACCCCTGGGGCAAATAATACATTACATGTTACTATAAATAATTAATTTAAAAATGTAAAAAAAAAAGAAACAAAAACAAAATTAAGACCCAAACTTGACACTCATAAATAAGAAGAAAACTCTCAGAAAACAAAATCATATAATTTTACTAATATCACTGAGGATCGATGCTAATTTTCATATTTCAAAAAGCAAATGTGTGAAAAGAAAACTGATATTGGGCATGATCAATTTATACTGTTTAATGTTTTTGTATACTTTGTTATACTATATAATATTGTTCCCAAGAAACAGTTTACAATCAGAAAGCGCATTACCAAATGGATGCAATTTTGCCTGACTCATTCAGTGTGGCCAGCTGGTCACTGAGAGGAGGAAGGGCAATGTTGGGCCTCAGTCTCCCAGCACCCAGGTCTGTGAGGGAGGTGCTACAATCACATCCCGTTTGACAGAAAAGGGCACCAGGACACAAAGACAATGAAGTTGCCCAACATTGCAAATCACTAGGTGGAAGTGTGTCGTAGCTTCAGGCCTCCCAAGAAAATGGGATTTACATTTCCATTTCTACCCTATGTTTGGTAGCATAATCTGGGATGCGTTTAGGGAACTCATCCCAAGCATTCTCCAGTTGCTGCCTTGTTCACACAATACAGATGACTGAATTTTTTTTTTTTTTTTTAATCTCCTACTTCTTCTAATCTCTTTCTTTGGGATCAGAGTCATTCATTTAGGCTTTTGTTGACTTCCCTGGAGCTTACAGTTCCTAGTCCTAAACTTCAAATTGGCTGCGGAAGATCAGTTGCCGCAATGTGATTAAAAAATTAAAATAATGTGATTAAAAAAAAAGAAAAAAGAAACAAAAGAAGAAGGAAGAAAGAAAGACTGTACATCAGATCAGACTCCTTTGAAGGTCAAAGCCTGTCCAGACCACACGCAAGTCTCTAAATCCTTCAGGACAAACTGATGTCATTTAGCCTCTTCCCACTATCATACCACAGACCCTTCCCCCCAGTGACTGAGCTCATCGCAAGTTTCCTTCTGACGCCTAACCAAGAATCGGTTCAAATCACATAATTTTTCGTGACCAGTGGTGTTCAAAGAAAGATTTCATTTTCGTCTCCTGACATTTTCTCTTTTAAAACACAGGACTACAACAGATCTGAAAATTTTTCAGGGCTTTGCGAGAAGCCTACTATAGTATTTTCCAATAAAAGGTACACAGATAAAAGGAAGAAAACGTGACCAAAAGTTCAGATTCAAAAGAACTGTCACTTGCAACACTGCCCTTACCTTCCAGTGAAAGAAAAGATCAAGTGTTCCAACCATGTCCTCACTCCTTCAGGAAGAAAAACCAAAAAACAGCTTCTGCCAAGAGAATAATTAACAGTTGTTACTTATTGGCCTCTCATGACTGAGTTGCAGGGCATTCATAAGCATTTTCAATCACTGGCTTATTTCTTAGTACTACTAGTTTCAAAACCCAATCCAGTGTTTTGTGAAACGCTGGGCAGGATGGTGCCTATACTGTCCTGGATATTAACAAATCTTGGTCTTTGTTCCTATTCAGCATCAAATTCTGTGTTGCTTCCTTATTTGGGGACTTAAAATGAAGATGAAATGGGCCAGATGATAAGAGCTTTGCGTACCATATTACGAAGTCCCTCATTTATTCTCTGTGTAATTATCAAAGAGATTTACTCAGACATTTTAAGCAGTGAAGCTTTTTTGAGGAAATACGTGGCCAGCTGGGTGGGACTGTATTATAGGGAGCAGGCATGGAGGCCACTTAGAAAGATGGCATATATTCCAGGCGGGAGATGAGGAGGTTTCCACTACACTAATGGATGGGGTGACACGAGGTAATGCATCAAAATGAGTGATCAGTATTTGTGGAAAGGAGAGAGGAAGAAAGGGAGGGAGGGCAGGAAGAGAGAGAGAAGGGAAGGAGAGGAAAAAGGGGGGAGTGAGGGGGGAGAGGGGAAGGATAAGGAAGGGAAATGAAGGGAGGGGAGAAAGAGAGAGTGAAAGAGAAAAGAAAGAGAGGAAGGAAGGAAGGATGGGTGGATGGAAGGGCGGGCTGGAATAGCGGACTGGAATAGCTGAAAGCCCTTGAAATTCTCCCAGGTAGTGAAATCACATAGACCATACATAATCTTTAAAAATCTTGTTCTATACCAGTAGTTCTCAACCAAGTGGCATATTAAAATCATTTGAGTAACCTAAAAAAATCTTTGATGCCATGACTATATTCCAAACCAATTAAATTAGAACCTCTAGGGGCAGACCCCAGGCTGCGGTATTTTTTAATGCTCCCCAAGGATTATAACGTGCAGCCAGGGCTGAAAATCAGTGTTCTGTAGACTGTCTGCCTCTAGAATCAATCGCTGCCTGATAATCAGTTGCCATGGAAATTTATCTGCCAGCTGGGCAAGGGATGTCCAACCTCCAGGTTACTTTTAAAACTAACAATAACTGATACTTTTCAATCATTGCAATAATAAAATTATTTTTTTATCCACAGTGAAATGAAAAGTATTTCAATAGGATCCACTCTCCCTCTCTGTATACCTAATCAGGTGTCCTCAGTGGCCCCTGCAAGTGGGCTCTAGTTCTAACTACACACTGAAGAGTATAAGAAAAGCCACTGGACATTTGTTCCCCCCTTGCTGCACAGGATCACTTCCAAGGGGTACATCCAGCTGTCATTTATGACCCAGTCATGGCATAGTGAGAGAATGTGCACAAAAGGCATGTAAAGCTTTAGCCTGTGTACTGTCTCTGCCATTTACCATCTGATGAGACAGTGGGCAGACCACTTAACCTGGTGGATATTCAGTTTCTTTATCTGTATAACAGGACATTAGTACTTTAATCAAAATCTTTTCTTGAATTTAGCATAAGATGTGTCACTTTGTAAATTTCAACTGTCATCTAATATCTGTAATAACAATAGTAGATATTTCATTTCTCTGTTGACATCAACAAACGTAATACAGAATTTTAAGATTAAAAGTAATTTACAAAATACCTTCCCTTTATTTTACCAGGTTTCTAAATACCAACATCCAAGGGCTCCCCTGTCCCTCAAAGGGCCATGTTAAACAATAATTTGGACTGGATACTGTGTCACATTTTTCTAGGGCTTTAAGGCAATGCTCAGCCCGAGTCTTGCTAGGGAGTAAGTACCCTGTTAATAGAGTCAAGTCACAAGAAGGTCCCCCTCAGTAACAAATTGTACTGTCTGAGCATTGGGATTTGTTGATGGAAATGACTAGAATGCTCTTGTTCTTGAAGGAAGAGTAACCGTATCATGAAATCCTTGCCCTTCGCTAACCACCTCCTACAGGTGATCCCTGCAATTGACAAATGCACCTCAGTGTTGTTACAGATGCTCTGTTACTTAAAAAGCAAACTTGAAGGGAGATAAAAAGAGCAAAACAATTCATTTTCAATCTAATTAAAGTCATTATAAACAGCCTCCCGGTGCTTAACCTTTTTTCCTCCAAAATCCCGATCTTTCCGCTGAACGCTCAGATCTGGAGCTTCATTGAGGTTTTTCTTAATTGCCTTTCCATCACTAATGGGATTCACTTCATTATTACCTCTGCCAAAAGCTGCCTCCAACTTCCAGCCCCCATGCTGAGTCATTTACATGCCTATTTATAATGCACAGTTTCACTAAATGGTGAAGTCACACCACCTCAAAGTTTTAGGAAGCTAAATTGGATTGTGGCCTCTTTAACTGGAAAGCCCTGACTTAAATTATATTTCCTTACAATTTTACACACTCTCTCTCTCTCTAAACTCTTCCCTCTTTCCTTCCTTGATTCCTTCCTCCCCTCCTTCCCCAACTCCTTCCCTGTTGTTTTACTTGCTTATCCTTATAATATCCTTGCAGATCAATCTTACTACTTCAGCCATGTCTATGACCACCTGACCATGACTTTCACTGAGCAACTACTTTACCACCCGATTTTATTTAACCCCGACAAAAGCCCATGAACAATAACAACAACAGCAAAAGAAAAGAAAACCTGTGAACTAGATTTAATGATCCCAATTTAAAGACAAGGAAATTGAAGGTTGAGAGAAAAAATAGTGTGGTGAAGAACACCCAGTTTAACTATGATCAAGCTAGAATTTGAACCTAGTCCTTAGCGTCTGGAAAGAACTGAGACCATAAAAAATCATGTCTTATCATAAAAGGGAAACTACCCAGAGAGGGGCAGTGCTTGTCCAGAGTCTCTCAAAAGTATAGCAAGAATCCAGACCTACAAACTCCCACTGCCTGTTTTTTCCATCCCCCTTCACAAATATCCTGGGATAGAGCATTAAAAAAGATTTACTACAATCTAATCTAAGGGAATGAGTTAGCAGGGAGAGGAGGTCAAAGATGGGGGCAGATTCTCACCCAGTGGGAGGAAGCAGGCAGGTGTTCAGCGGGGTTGTAGTAATTGTAGTTGGTTTGATGGTTTGTTGGCACGAGGCTGTGGAGATACAGTTTAATGAATTCTATTTTCTCTGTGAACTAAGAGAGAGAACTCCTCTGTTGCATGTGAAAGAGCTGTTGGGGTAGAGGAGAAGCTGGAAACATTTTTTGGAAAACTGGAGATACCTGACAACACTTGATATGGTTTCTCATCCCATGTCTACCAAAGCTTGCCTGGTCAAGCATGTGTGTACATATTATACTACCCAGACAGATGTGCATGAACAGAGCCTCTGCTGTCAGAGTTGTAAACTCAACTAGAGAACTTTGAGAATGACTTACCACAGCTAAGAGGCTAACACTGAAACAATGAACAAGATATTGTTAAGAAATAAAAAAGCAAGAGGAGGAAGGCCAAGTAAATTAGGATCCACTCTTAGAACAAATATTTTGAAGACTTTAGAAATGGTGATTTTGGAGGAGGAGTCAAGATGGCGGAGAAGTAGCAGGCTGAGACTACTTCAGCTAGCAGGAGATCAGCTAGATAACTTATCTAAAGATTGTAAACACCTACAAATCCAATGGGAGGTCAAAGAGAAGAAGAACAGCAATTCTAGAAACAGAAAACCAACCACTTTCTGAAAGGTAGGACTGGAGGAGAAGTGAATCCAAAGCGACGGGAAGATAGACCACAGGGGGAGGCGCCGGCTCCCGGCAAGCAGTGGAGCAACAGAGCACAAAATCAGGACTTTTAAAAGTCTGTTCTGCTGAGGGACATCAATTCAGTGGCTAAACCGGGGTGAAGCCCACACAAGGTCAGCATTGCCTCAGGTCCCACAAGGTCACAGAAGGATCAGGGGTGTATGAGTGTCACAGAGCTTACAGGTATTAGAACAGGGAAGCGGGCCACAGAGAGAGCCGAGGAGTAAGCTCTCAGCTCGGGGTTACCTTGAACTGGTCGCAGGCTTGGTGAGCTCAGAGCACAGCAGGAGGCCAGGGAAACGGGAGTAACTGGACGCTGTTCTCTGAGGGCGCACTGAGGAGTGGGGCCCCAGGCTCTTGGCTCCTCCGGGCTGGAGACCTGGAGGCCACCATTTTCATTCCTGTCCTCCAGAACTCTAGGGAAAGCACTCAGGGGACAAAAGCTCCTGAAAGGGAACCCAAGTGGATTACTCAGCTTGACCCCTGGTAAGGGCGGTGCAATTCCGCCTGGGGCAAAGACACTTGCAAATCACTACAACAGGCCCCTCCCCCAGAAGATCAACAAGAAATCCAGCCGGGACTAAGTTCACCTACCAAGGAGTGCAGTTTCAATATCAAGGAGAGCAACCAAATTCCAGAGGAGGAGAAAGCAAAGGAAGGAACTCATGACTTTCTCCTCATGATTCTTTAGTCTTGCAGTTAATTTAATTTTTTCTTCTTTTCCAATTTTCTTTTTTCTCTTCTTTTGCTAAATTTTTTAAGCTTTTACCCTTTTCATTTTTTTAACTTTTTTAAACAGTTTATCTAATATAGATATTTTCTTTTTTATATTTTTTCTTTATTTGTTTTCTTTTTTAATTGTTTCTTTTCTTCTTCTTCTTCTTTTTTTTTTTTTTCTTTCTGAACCTCTTTTTACCCCTTTCTCCCCCCTCATGATTTGGGATCTCTTCTGATTTGGTTAAAGCACATTTTCCTGGGGTTGTTGCCACCCGTTTAGTACTTTACTTGCTCCTTCATATACTCTTATCTGGAAAAAATGACAAGGCAGAAAATTTCACCACAGAAAAAAGAACAAGAGGCAGTACCGAAGGCTAGGGACCTAATCAATACAGACATTGGTAATATATCAGATCTAGAGTTCACAATGACAATTCTCAAGGTTCTAGCTGGGCTCAAAAAAGGCATGGAAGATATTAGGGAAACCCTCTCAGGAAATATAAAAGCCCTTTCTACAGAAATCAAAGAATGAAAATCTATCCAAGTTGAAATTTAAAAAAAGCTATTAATGAGGTGCAATAAAAAATGGAGGCTCTCACTGCTAGGATAAATGAGGTAGAAGAAAGAATTAGTGATATAGAAGACCAAATGACAGAGAATAAAGAAGCTGAGCAAAAGAGGGACAAACAGCTACTGGACCACAAGGGGAGAATTAGAGACATAAGTGACACCATAAGACGAAACAACATTAGAATAATTGGGATTCCAGAAGAAGAAGAAAGAGAGAGGGGAGCAGAAGGTACATTGGAGAGAATTATTGGAGAGAATTTCCCCAATATAGCAAAGGGAACA
>NC_081557.1:55573134-55602251 GCF_022355385.1 Mustela nigripes
CGAAGACCAAATGACAGAGAATAAAGAAGCTGAGCAAAAGAGGGACAAACAGCTACTGGACCACAAGGGGAGAATTAGAGACATAAGTGACACCATAAGACGAAACAACATTAGAATAATTGGGATTCCAGAAGAAGAAGAAAGAGAGAGGGGAGCAGAAGGTACATTGGAGAGAATTATTGGAGAGAATTTCCCCAATATAGCAAAGGGAACAAGCATCAAAATCCAGGAGGTGCAGAGACACCCCCTCAAAATCAATAAGAATAGGCCCACACCCCATCACCTAATAGAAAATTTACAAGTCTTAGTGACAAAGAGAAAATCCTGAAAGCAGCCCGGGAAAAGAAGTCTGTAATATATAATGGTAAAAATATTAGATTGGCAGCAGACTTATCCACAGAGACCTGGCAGGCCAGAAAGAGCTGGCATGATATATTCAGAGCACTAAATGAGAAAAACATGCAGCTAAGAATACTATATCCAGCTAGGCTATCATTGAAAATAGAAGGAGAGATTAAAAGCTTCCAGGACAAACAAAAACTGAAAGAATTTGCAAAAACCAAACCAGCTCTACAGGAAATATTGAAAGGGGTCCTCTAAGCAAAGAGAGAGCCTACAAGTGGTAGATCAGAAACGAACAGAGACAATATACAGTAACAGTCACCTTACATGCAATACAATGGCACTAAATTCATATCTCTCAATAGTTACCCTGAATGTTAATGGGCTAAATGCCCCTGTCAAAAGACACAGGGTATCAGAATGGATAAAAAACCAAAACCCATCTATATATTGCCTACAAGAAACTCAATTTAAGCCTGAAGACACCTCCAGATTTAAAGTGAGGGGGTGGATGGGCGCCTGGGTGGCTCAGTGGGTTAAGCCGCTGCCTTCGGCTCAGGTCATGATCTCAGGGTCCTGAGATCGAGGCCCGCATCGGGCTCTCTGCTCAGCAGGGAGTCTGCTTCCCTCTCTCTCTCTGCCTGCCTCTCCATCTACTTGTGATTTCTCTCTGTCAAATAAATAAATAAAATCTTTAAAAAAAAATAAATAAAGTGAGGGGGTGGAAATGAATTTACCATGCTGATGGACATCAGAAGAAAGCAGGAGTGGCAATCCTTATATCAGATCAATTAGATTTTAAGCCAAAGACTATAATAAGAGATGAGGAAGGACACTAGATAATACTCAAAGGATCTATCCAACAAGAATATCTAACAATTTTAAATATCTATGCCCCTAACGTGGGAGCAGCCAACCATATAAACAAATTAATAACAAAATCAAAGAAACACATCAACAATAATAGTAGGGGACTTTAACACTCCCCCTCACTGAAATGGACAGGTCATCCAAGCAAAAGATCAACAAGGAAATAAAGGCCTTAAATGACACATTGAACCAGATGGACATCGCATATATATTCAGAACATTTCATCCCAAAGCAAAGAATACACATTCTTCTCTAGTGCACATGGAACATTTTCCAGAACAGATCACATCCTTGGTCCCAAATCAGGCCTCAATTGGTATCAAAAGACTGGAAAAATTCCCTGCATATATTCAGACCACAATGCTCTGAAGCTAGAACTCAATAACAAGAGGATATTTGGAAAGAACCCAAATACATGGAGACTAAACAGCATCCTTCTAAAGAATGAATGGGTCAACCAGGAAATTAAAGAAGAATTGAAAAAATTCATGGAAACAAATGATAATGAAAACACAATGGTTCAAAATCTGTGGGACACAACAAAGGCAATCCTGAGAGGAAACTATATAGTGGTTCAAGCATTTCTCAAGAAACAAGAAACAAGAAAGGTCTCAGGTACACAACCTAACTCTACACATAAAGGAACTGGAGGAAGAACAAGAAAGAAACCCTAAACCCAGCAGGAGAAGAGAAATCATAAAGATCAGAGCAGAAATCAATGAAATAGAAACCAAAAGAACAGTACGACAAATCAATGAAACTAGGAGCTGGTTCTTTGAAAGAATTAATAAGATTGATAAACCCCTGTCCAGACTTATCAAAAAGAAAAGAGAAAGGACCCAAATATATAAAATCATGAATGAAAGAGGAGAGATCACAACTAACACCAAAGAAGTACAAATTATAAGAACATACTATGAGCAACTTTATGCCAACAAATTTGACAATCTGGAAGAAATGGATGCATTCCTAGAGACATAAACTACCACAACTGAACCAGGAAGAAATAGAAAGCCTGAACAGACCCATAACCAGTAAGGAGATTGAAACAGTCATCAAAAACTCCAAACAAACAAAAGCCCAGGGCCAGACGGCTTCCCGGGGGAATTCTACCAAACATTTAAAGAAGAACTAATTCCTATTCTCCTGAAACTGTTACAAAAAATAGAAATGGAAGGAAAACTTCCAAACTCATTTTATGAGGCCAGCATCACCTTGATCCCAAAACCAGACAAGGATCCCATCAAAAACGAGAACTACACACCAATATCCTTGATGAACACAGACGTGAAAATTCTCACTAAAATACAGCCAATAGGATCCAACAGTACATTAAAAGGATTATTCACCACGACCAAGTGGGATTTATTCCAGGGCTGCAAGGTTGGTTTAACATCTGCAAATCAATCAATGTGATACAACACATTAATAAAAGAAAGAACAAAAACCATATGATACTCTCAATAGATGCTGAAAAAGCATTTGACAAAGTATAGCATCCCTTCCTGATCAAAACTCTTCAAAGTGCAGGAATACAGGGCACATACCTCAATATCATCAAAGCCATCTATGAAAAACCCACCGCAAATATCATTCTCAATGGAGAAAAACTGAAAGCTTTTCCGCTAAGGTCAGGAACATGGCAGGGATGTCCATTATCACCACTGCTATTCAACATAGTGCTAGAAGTCCTAGCCTCAGCCATCAGACAACAAAAGGAAATTAAAGGCATCCAAATCGGCAAAGAAGAAGTGAAACTATCACTCTTCGCAGATGATATGATACTATATGTGGAAACCAAAAGACTCCACTCCAAAACTGCTAGAACTTGTACAGGAATTCAGTAAAGTGTCAGGATATAAAATCAATGCACAGAAATCAGTTGCATTTCTCCACACCAACAACAAGACAGAAGAAAGAGAAATTAAGGAGTCAATACCATTCACAATTGCACTCAAAATCATAAGATACCTAGGAATAAACCTAACCAAAGAGGCTAAGAATATATACTCTGAAAACTATAAAGTACTCATGAAAGAAATTGAGGAAGACACAAAGAAATGGAAAAATGTTCCATGCTCCTGGATTGGAAGAATAAATATTGTGAAGATGCCTATGCTACCTAAAGCAATCTACACATTTAATGCATTCCTATCAAAGTACAATCCATTTTCTTCAAGGAAATGGAAAAAATCATCCTAAAATTTATATGGAACCAGAAAATAGCCAAAGGAATATTGAAAAAGAAAGCCAAAGTTGGTGGCATCACAATTCCGGACTTCAAGCTCTATTACAAAGCTGTCATCATCAAGACAGCATGGTACTGGCACAAAAACAGACACATAGATCAATGGAACAGAATAGAGAGTCCAGAAATAGTTCCTCAACTCTATGGTCAACTAATCTTCGACAATCAGGAAAGAATGTCCAATGGAAAAAAAGACAGCCTCTTCAATAAATGGTGTTGGGAAAATTGGACAGCCACATGCAGAAAAGTGAAATTGGACCATTTCCTTACACCACACACGAAAATAGACTCAAAATGGATGAAGGACCTCAATGTGAGAAAGGAATCCATCAAAATCCTCGAGGAGAACACAGGCAGCAACCTCTTCGACCTCAGCCACAGCAACATATTTCTAGGAACATCACCAAAGGCAAGGGAAGCAAGGGAAAAAATGAACTACTGGGATTTTATCAAGATCAAAAGCTTTTGCACAGCAAAGGAAACAGTTAACAAAACCAAAAGACAACTGACAGAATGGGAGAAGATATTTGCAAACGACATATTAGATAAAGGGCTAGTGTCCAAAATTTATAAAGAACTTAACAAACTCAACACCCAAAGAACAAATAATCCAATCAAGAAATGGGCAGAAGACATGAACAGACATTTCTGCAAAGAAGACATCCAGATGGACAACAGACACATGAAAAAGTGTTCCACATCACTTGGCATCAGGGAGATACAAATCAAAACCACAATGAGATATCACCTCACACCAGTCAGAATGGCTAAAATTAGCGAGTCAGGAAATGACAGATGCTGGCCAGGATGTGGAGAAAGGGGAACCCTCCTATGTTGTTGGTAGAAATGCAAGCTGGTGCAACCACTCTGGAAAACAGCATGGAGGTTCCTCAAAATGTTGAAAGTAGAACTACCCTCTAACCCAGCAATTGCACTACTGCGTATTTACCCTAAAGATACAAATGTAGTGCTCCAAAGGGGCACGTGCACCCGAATGTTTATAGCAGCAATGTCTACAATAGCCAAACTATGGAAAGAACCTAGATGTCCATCAACAGATGAATGGATAAAGAAGATGTGGTATATATACACAATAGACTACTATGCAGCCATCAAAAGAAATGAAATCTTGCCATTTGCGACGACATGGATGGAACTAGAGGGTATCATGCTTAGCGAAATAAGTCAATCAGCGAAAGACAACTATCATGTGATCTCCCTGATATGAGGAAGTGGAGATGCAACATGTGAGGTTAATGGAGTAGGAGAAGAAGAAATGAAACAAGATGGGATTGGGAGGGAGACAAACCGTAAGTGACTCTTAATCTCACAAAAGAAACTGAGGGTTGCTGGGGGAGGGGGGTTGGGAGAAGAGGGGTGGGGTTATGGGCATTGGGGAGGGTATGTGCTATGGTGAGTGCTGTGAAGTGTGTAAACCTGGCGATTCACAGACCTGTACCCCTGGGGATAAAAATATATTATATGTTTATAAAAAATTAAAAAAAATTTAAATAAATAAATTAATTAATTAACTGTTACTAATATTTACAGGAATATGGAAATTTTCTTAAGTTAGTTTTTACCTAAATGATTAGATATTTGTGGTATTTTTTCAGAAGAATTTAAAATGAAAGAAAGTATAAACTTTATTTCTGTATTATGAAAAATTATACCTATAATAAAAACACTTTAGCATACTGTCAAAAGAAAAGGAAATGGTGATTTTGCAAAGATTCACTGAACGCCTTTGCTTAATAGTGTTTAAATAGCAATAAATAATACTGTTTAAATAACACCAACAAAAATACGGTATTGATTTGTAAGTTACTTTAATCAATTATTAAATATGTTATCTTGAAGTAAACACTGGAGGTAATGAAAAAAAAAGAAGAGAAAACTAACCCATTCTCACTTCCTTGGTAAAGCAACATCTAAGCTGAAAACCTGGAGAATAAATCAGAATGAAGCAGAAGTGAGGATTATTTTCTTTTTGACTTCCCTGCTCCTATCTATTCTCTGTCCTTTTCTGGCCTGTTGTTCTATATCCCCTTGGATGGATGCCATCTGCAGAATATAGTACAGGCCCTTACTTGCCCTCTGGATTCTGGATGAGGCTTGCCAATGGGACATGCTGACAGGAAATAAGAGGACTGGTAGAAGGAGAAATGGGGTGTTTCCACCCTGTTTTGTCCCTGCTGTGAAATCACAGCTCAATCAGTTGTGTCTCTCCATGACTACAGAACCTGCCCTCTGGGGTTCCAGGTCCTGGTTCTCAGTTGGCCTCAGACTATTTTCCTCTATGAGGGTAAGAAATTTTCATCTTACTTGTTGCTGAGTGTCTTTCCCTTTTTCTCTCCATAACTTTTCTTGTTCCTTTAAAACCAGCTAAGCTTCAGTAAGTGGGTTCCTACGTTAAAGCCTCTTCACTTGAGCAACTAGAGGTGAATTCTGTTTCCTGTTGGCAAGCTTCACCAGGTGAAGGAAGAGTGAGAGATGGATTGGGAAGAGGTTAATGTTCAAGAACCACATATTGTTCAGTACAGATGGGACAGAGGATGACACTGGGGTAGAGAGCAAGGTGAGACTTAGGAAGGAAGCCAGACCCAAAGGGCTTTATGTGTCAAACTCGGGAATTACTACACAAAATATAGAAAATGCACATAACATATTAAGTTAAAAAAAAGGATTAAAATACATACATTACAATTTTAACTGTGTTGTACCTAGGGAAAAAAAATATAAATCTTTCAAGATAACAAATATATCAAAATGTGGCTATCTTATGGGTTTTGTAATAAAGGGAGATTTTTCTCTTTTCTATTAGGCAAACTTTCCGAAATAGGTTATGACAATTGTATGAATTTTAAAATAGACTTTTTAAGAGCAAATATTCTGAATAGCTCAACATTTGGAATTCCCTTGGGAACACTAAATGGCATGCATATTCCTGATTCTGGAATGCATATTCTTGATTCTTTTTCAGCCTTCCTCATAACACTGGCAGTCCTTGCAAATGGACAGTGCTGCAGCTGTGCATACCAGACGACCTAATGGGTCTATGGGTGGGGAAAGTTTCACAGTGGAGCCCAGGGTGAGACTTTTTCCACAGGAAGGCTGACTCTGACTTTCCAAACAAAGGTTTCCTGACAAAAGGATGCTTCATTAACAACCCTAAAGTGAGGGTACGTCAGGGAATAGCCCATTTCTTGAGAAGAGATGCTGACACAATTTTTGAGCAAGTTCTTTGAAGAAGAGAGACCAGTTCATAACACAGGAATGGAGCATGGTCTGACAGGTGATCTGTTATGAGACTGGGGGGCAGGTGAGTGAGTAGTGGGGTAGGCAGTGCTCATCCCAGTGCGGTGCAGGAAGACAAGGTCTCAGCCAAAGGATACTGCCTGTCACCACTGTACTTCCAACAGTAATAATAACAATGACCAGAAGAACAACAGGAGTTCCATATATTGAATGTATATGACCATCATTTCCTGGTTCAAAAAATTACATTGCTACATCTTTTTTTTTTTTTTAAGATTTTATTTATTTGACAGACAGAGATCACAAGTAGGCAGAGAGGCAGGCAGAGAGAGAGGGAGGGGGAAGCAGGCTCCCTGCTGAGCAGAGAGCCTAACGTGGGGCTCGATCCCAGGACCCTGGGATCATGACCTGAGCCGAAGGCAGAGGCTTTAACCCACTGAGCCACCCAGGCGCCCCACATTGCTACATCTTATGATCAATGTGCATATTGAATTCTGCCTGAAAACTCGGAAAAATATGCACCTGAAAACTTTTGAGAATGACTTAACCACATCTAATAACCAAGGGACTGTATGTCCCAAAACTGTGCTTAGCCATTAATATATGAGTCTTCTTGCTATTATAGTACACAATGCTATTAGTATTTTACAGTGGGAAAACTGAGGCCAGGTAAAAACAAAGTGTTCACTGAAGGTGAAATGGCTAGAAGTAGCAGGACGGAGATCCCAACCTTGGTTCATTTAACTCTGGTATCTGTGTTTTAGTCACTTTTAGCCATTGAATATAGAGTGCTTTGGCTAAGATAAGACTTAAGATCACACTTTTGACTGTCCTTGTTCTGTTTTACCAAGTATCCTTTTTATTAACTACTCTGTGGAGTTGCTCACAAAGAGAGGTGAGTTTGTGGTCTGATCTATGCTGACTTGAATTTCTGGTACTGGTATCTGTCATTGTGGATTAACACATTTGTATTCTGATCTTATATACCAATCTCCATGTATTTGGTTAATGTGAATCTGTCCTTGAGAGAAGCTACCTTCACAATGAACTCAGGTAGGTACCCCTGGGAACCCCTCTTCTTTTGTCCCCTTTTGGCATCTTTTTTTGAGTTCTGCATTTCAAATGGTAACATGATTGGGACTTAGACTGGCTAAGGGAAGAGCACATCCATGAGTATGGATTGATGCATGAATCATGCTATTTCTTAAGCAGGTTCTAAAATGTTAGCACAGATAGAATTTTCTAACTTCTAGGGGAAAAATAATCTGATTAAAATAAAAATTTGGAGAGCAGCTCCCAGAGTTGTGGACATCTGTAAAAGGCAGAGACCAAGAACTCAAATAGCTTCTAAACTTTAGGCCCTTAAATCCTGGCCCCATGCAGTAGTGGCCTTTATGGTACAGCAGAAAGGGTAAAGCCCATGATTATTATGACAGGTGGCTGGGAGCTAACCCTACCATCTGTCTTCCTGATTCTTCCATCCCTCTGCCTAGGCTCTTCCTGTGGCCAATTCTATCTGGGGGACAGAAGTGGTCACTAATAGCCAACAAGCCATATGCAAAAAGGACAATGTGCACTCATGATGTACAACAGGGGACCCCCAACAATATTACTGTGGCAAGCAAATATTGCAGGAGGAGTTTACTATGGCATTCCTACACTGTAGAAAGGAGTTGTATCTCTTAGGGAAGAACACCATACCAAGAGTTCAGAGAGCCAGTATGATTCAGCAAGGCTCGTGAGTCAGGCTTAATGGGGTTCAATTCTTGGCTATAGCATATATCTATAACGCTCCGTGTGGTCCCGGACATGTTTTTCTACCCGTCTGTCTTAATTTCATCATCTGTCAAAGTAGATTAAAGGAAACTTAACTGTTAGCCTTAGTTTGATTGCTGGATGAGAAAAAAGCATAAGCACCCATGTTAGACATATGTAAGTTAACAAATGTTACTTCCTTCCTAAATTCTTTTCCTCCACACATTTTCATTTTGTACAAGAGAAAACAAACACACAAAGAGGAGAATGTTTTCTTCGAAAGTCACACAGTTGTGTTTGGTAAAGCCTGGTGTGCCAGAAAGCACATGGCATCAGGAAGAACTGGGTTTCAATCCCAATGTTATTTTTTAAAAATGATTTTATTTATGTATTTGAGAGAGAGAGAGAGAGAGAGAGAAAGAGACGGAACAGGGGGAGGCATAGAGGGAGAAGGGACCCCAAGATCATGACCTGAGCCAAAGGCAAATGCTTAACCAACTGAGCCACCCAGGCACCCCCCACCCATGTTATTTTTTAATGTGATGTAGGCAAAGTTGCTTAAGTTCTCCAGGCCTTGACTTCCTCATGGATCTAAGGGGGATAACAATGCTGCTCTTCTTGAATCTTTGGCACATAGTTATTTTATGTTGCACTAAGAAAGAAAAATGCCAACCTAAGGAATCTAACAGAAAACCTCTACATAAATCTCTGGCTATGCCGTTGGTACAGGGAGATAATGAAAGGCATTCAGGAAGTGTGCCTGTCACAGTTTGGTGGTGGGGGAATCTCTCTTTAGAACTTGAATCCTAAGTGTTCAGGTCACTTCGTCTTCAAGATTTACAATGCCGGCACAGCCTTACCCCTAACAAAAAGCCAAAAGAAAACAAAGACCTCTGAAGCAGAAAATATAAAGTGGACTCAGGTTGATAATGTCCCCATATGACTACTAGAAGCAAACTTCACTGGAAGAAGTTTGACAGCTAACCACAGAGATTAAGACATTAAAGATTCATTTCCAATTCAAAGATGTTAAAGTATAAAAAGATATGAGTCTCAGAATTGATGAAATGGTAAACATGGCAGTACCTCTCTCATGTGATTATTCTATGGAATAATGATTACACACACATGCACACACACACACGTGCTTGACTGTGTGTGTGTATGTGTGTGCACACACAATCTTCCTTACTGTGTGGCTTTTGGTGAGTCACTTAGTGGATGAGATTGTGGTTCCCAAGGTTCCCTTTACTTTTTCATTTATGATTCCTCTTAGGATAATACATGTGTCTTTGTTTATTCACAGTAATTTAATTCTGTCAGCTTTCAAACTCAAATTAAGGCGTCCTTGATTATACTCTAAATGCCCCACAACAGTTTAATGGCTTGTTTTTCTGTAGAGTTAGGAGAAGTCAAAGATTCTGCCACATTCCTCTATATCACCTGCAGTTTCTGTTCTAATCACCTGGTATTGCTCATTATCTTCTTTAGTGTTGAAATGTATTACTATGCCAACACTTTCCTGCTCTGAGATTTAGCTCTGGACAAAAAAAGGCAAAGGAATCCCAGAAGAAGCCATTTTTCCATGCTTGGGTTCTAATAATGAGGATGGTAATTAGCTTGCAACCTTTTGTTTTTATGTCACAGTAAGAGATTTCATGAGGGATTAATTCGTTAAAGACCACAAAAAGGCCATATCTATTTTTCTTATCCATAACTAATTAGGGAAGGACAAAGGGCTTTTTTTTTTTTTTTTTTTTTTTTTTTGGCAGGGGGTGGGGAGGGGGGCAGTGTGCTAAGGAAGAGTGAGGAACCAGCAAGTCTGCCCATCCTTTCAAACACCAGTGCTTCCTTATGATGCTATCTGCTTTGCAATTCCCTTGCCCTGGTGGGTTAGCAGGACTAAGAGCAGCATGTGAGAAAGAGATTAGAGTTTGGAAGGAAGTCATATTTAGAAGGGCTAATCTCAGTATCTTTCAACCAAGCACACGTGACAAAACCTGAAATAGTTCTTCTGAGAGCTAGGGCCCTGGACAGGAAGGAGACAGAAACATGTATACACCCATTCATTCATCCAGCAACAATCTACTGGGTATAATCCCAGTGCTATACACTGTGCTAGGCGCAAAGGAAGGGTTGAAGTTTCCATGCCGCCTGCTAGGGATCTCTTCTGTCAGGCAACTGTAACACACACTAGCGAAGGAAGAAAGGCTTCCTTCTTCCCCAAATTAATGAGTGTATCTGTCTTTTATCCCTTCCTTTACTTATTTGTCAGTTTGATCGATATTTGAACACATGATCTATGCAAGGGACAGTGATCAATGTGGCTTTCAGGGGAACCTATATTCTAATAAACCTACCTATATGTTTTTATTCCCATGATGTGTTACAAGATCTTACGGTAGGTGCTCAACACATCTTTGTAACAAGGATGAAGATTTACTCATTAGACTTTTTAAAAATATGTTGCACATTAAAAAAAAATTTTGATGTAAATTCCAATTAACTATTAATTACTTATTTTAATACAATGGCACTAATTTCAGCAGAAGATTAGTCTAAGAAAATGTCAAGTGATTTCTTAGTGCATAATGTTTTTTACCTAAATAAGTTGATTACTAATTTTTTTTTCAGGAAAAAAAATAGTGTTTTTAATAATTCCTGATACAAGACTGACAATGAAATTAGATATCAATTTAGATGCTTAACAAAAAAATATGTTTTTCACAAAGTACAATTTTGTTTTATATTCCATCTGAAAGCTCCTTTAGGAAGGCCCTGGGAGATTGAGTTTATGGAAGGAACACAAGAAGTATTATACAAAAGCATAGGTTCGAGGCTGTGATTTCAACTGTTACTTTTGCATTTAGCACACGGAATGTGCTTCATTTAAAAACAAGGGTTAAGTCCCTGCCTGGTCCACTGTTTGGGGTTGTTAGAAGAACCAATAGGAGATAATATGCACAAAATATGATACCTATATTATGACTAGGATTTTTATTACTGGGTTTCCATAACAATACAAACTAGAAAAGGGAACAAAGTTTTTGTTGTTACACATTTCCCATCCTTTCTTCTGATTTAGGACCACAATTAAAAAAAAAAAAATCCACACCTGGCCAGCATATGAGACCACTGTCTGAAATCCCTATATTACAGAATCTTGAAAGTGGTTCTATCTTGGAGATTCCTTCAACTGAATTTTAGATACTCTTGGCTGGTTATGCTATGTGACACAGGGAGAAGGGACTTGACCCACCTGCCAGTGAATGCCAGCTCTTCCACTTCTCAGCTATGAGGCCATGGAAAGATGGTCTGCCTTTTCTGAGCACAGAATCCTCCTCAGGGAAAACAACTACCTGAAATGGTACTTGGAATATATGAGGTACACACAAAATTATATTTCCAAGTCATCCATGAGATTGAGGGGAGGAAAATACAGGATGCTTCTCTCTCAGCTTCTTTAGAAAGGAATAGCCTTTCTAGGGGCAATGACCCTTCAAAAGGATGGGACAGAGTGGACAGAGGTGACAGAGCTGAGCTATGACCGTGTCACCTGGGCTTGGCTTCTTAATCTCTCTGAAACAGGTGAACACGGATAAAGTAATTGCATGCTCCCCGAATTTGGAGCTAGAGACATTTCTGGTAGCTTCCTCAGTGTCAATTTTTTACTTCTTCTTCACTAATAAACCCTTAATTAAGTTCAGGGTGGACATCTGCCCAGCTTAAACAACCAAATTTCCTAGCCTTCTCTGCATTTTGTGACAATAATTCTTCATGATGAGATATAAATGTAAAGTCACTCCTTGAGACTTTGGAGAAAATCTTTCAAATGCAGACGGACTCACTGGCATTTACCCTCTGCTCTTTGATAGTCTCTTTCTTCCTGTCTGAAACACAGAGGTGATGATGGAGACTGGGCACCCACATCACAACCCTAAAGAATCCTGGAGCCAATGTACTGGCCCCAGAATGCTTCTTGTTGCAGGAGAAAATTAAAACTGCCGCTTGGCTAAACCACTGTAACTGAACGTCTGTTATGTACAACTAAGTGCGCATCATGAGTGTTAAGAGAACTCTGTGAAATCACCGAAGTTCTTCTACAGTGTCTGACAATACAGCGTCAGACCTCACTAAATGTTACTTCTTCCCTTTTCTTGCCAAGATAGAGAACACACACAAGGACTCAAGATAGAAGCTCTGTTCAGGAGTAAGAATTCTCTGCAACCATCTTGATTATAAATAGAGTACTAACCAATTAGGGAAGAGTAAATAGCAACTGGGAAACAGATGTCTCTACAGGAAACGAGGCAATGGTATGTCCTGTACAGTATGTACTGTGATCTCCATTCTACAAAGGAGGAAACACGCTCAGTGAGGGTAAACAACTCAGAGAAGGTTGATGTGTCCAAAAAATCCTCATTACTAGAGATTTAACCCTAGAGGGCTAATTCTGATGTTTGTATGTCCTTTTCATTGTGCCCTTCAGCAGGTGCACCAGGCAATGTCCCAGAAGAAACATACTTTTTTTTTTTTAAGATTTATTTATTTATTTGAGAGAGAGACAGAATGAATGGAGGAAGGGGCAGAGGGAGAGAATTCCAGGCAGATTCCCTGTTGAGCAAGGAGTCTGACTGGGGGACGGGGGCTCTATCTCAGGACCCATGAGATCTTGACCTGAGCTGAAACCAAGAGTCAGATGCTCAACTGACTGACCACCCAGGTGCTCCTGGAAGAAACATTTTATAATTTGACTTGCATTGTATAGTTTAGGTTTCTGTAGGACTTTCATTTTCCAAGAAATATAAGGGGGAAAGATGGGAAACCTTTTTTTCTTTCCATTATGTCTCTTCGGAAAGTTTGCAGGCACAGAGGGAAAAATGCTCAGTTTCCAAAGGCTGAAGCCACAAAGGTGTTAGATGCAGACAGTTTTTGCCAGCACATGGGTCCTCATAGTTGTGCAAGTCAACAAGGACCTGAAGATGATGCTCAAGTGATCCCCTGTGAAGTGTACTGTGGCATCTGGAGATGGATCACTGAGGCCTTTGAGCTCAGAATCAGAGCTTTTTTTTTTTTTTTTTTTTTTTTTTTACCAGCTGTTTGATTAAACTTGGGTAAGCTGCTTCACTGCTCCATGCCTCATTTTGCTCAAGTGTAAATGGATACGATGACCTAATACATAAAGTTGCTATAGCAAATGAATCTGATGAAAATGCTCAGTCCAGTGCCTAACACATAGTAGGTACTCAGTAAACCCTGGCATTTTATTGTATTATTTTTAGCTTTCACTTTTCTAGTTGACTGTAAGTAGAAACGGGTTTACTATCAGAAAAATATAACCATGTAATCAATATGCAGGAGAAAATCAAAATTATGTGTCCACATGGTTATGGAAAAAGAAAGCTGTTGAAACCAAGCATCTCAGCTGTTTCTGAGTTTTCTCATTAACATTTGTTTGCTCTTTTTGATTCCTTTTGTTTTCTGCTAGCAGGGAAGTGGTAGCAGGTGCCAAAGTTTAAGGGAAAATATGGGAGAAAAATGTAAATGGGATTATAAATATCTATTCATTAACTCTTTTTCTCCCTGCAAATTCTATGGGGGTGTGAATGAGAAGAATGTAACTCAGGAAACCAATCATCTTATGCAGATGAGTCCCATGTTGGGTTTCTAGAAGGCTAGGCTGAAGCTGACCAGCAGAGGCTGGTGAAGAGCTTCCCAAGGGGGCCTATCATGTTCTATTTTTTTAACAAACTGGGCTAGGCATAGAGGGACCACTGGTCCTAGTCTGCCTGAGATGGTGTTTTAGCCCTGGAAGTGCCACATCCCAGGAACATCCTCAGTCCTAAAAACCAAAATGTTTGGTCACTTTAGCATTAATTAGATTCAGCAGCAGGTAAAACTCAGCAGCAAATTAACTATGCAAAACTGCAAGATGGCCAGCCGACATCCCCCAGCCTCCACCTTGGGCCTCTGTTTGCTGCTGAAGGAACAAGCCACAGTCACTCAGCAGTCAGACCTCCTACTGGTCCGTCAGAGAAAAATGACAAAAGGGCAATGGCTGTTTCTCTTCTGCTGACTCTTACTTCCTGTTCATTATTTGTTTCTTTATATACAGAATGTATTTATGGGTATATTTTTCAGTCTGCAAGCTGAATGGTTGACCCATACTGGTAGCAATGGAGGCAGCAAGGCAGAGCAACCCTGAACAAAGGCTTAACTGATGCGATTACCCAGTGTGGCGAGTACAAAGAATGCACAGTACATTCAAAGTGACTGTCTATGTGGATCTAGTAAATGAGATAACAGATTAAAAACAACAACAACAACACTTGTTTGTTCTAGAAAATACAATCTGATATATTGAAGAGAGCCTAGAAAAAAAAGGGAAGATTTTTTTGTAGCCACTTTTTGGAGCACTTCTAAAGTATAATACATTTATGTATATTCTCATTAAAACTTGCAACTATTTGTGAGGTAGTATAGATGTGAAAAACAGCAAGGCTCAGGGACAAATTTGTGGAAGGAGAATGTGATTTTCTGTTTAAGCTATTCTAAAAACTAGGCAAATCACCTCAGATATGCCTGTTAGCCACAGTATACCTCTTTATGTTCATCTGTAAAAAAGGTCCATCTTATTTCCCAGGGTAAGTTTCAGTATTAGAAAAGAGAATTTGTAAAATGCTATCCACACATAATCATGTCTCCACTACACACACACACACACACACACACACACACACACTCACTTGTAGGAACACATAAAGACATAACTAGTACTCTTGGGAACTTTATTTCATCTTTCCAACAAGAGCTAACCAAGAAATAATTTGTGAATGGCAACCATGACTTTAGTCTTTATCTGAGTCCTGTCATTCCCTCTTCAAGCCACACCAAAGAAACATAGGATGTCGATACAAAGTACTTCCTTCCAGATATAGCTCCCCTCCGTGTCCTTTCTGATTGAAAGTCCCATTCTCTATCCTGGTTCTAAGCTGGGTTTCACATCTATACATCCTGATTTCTGACTGTTTAACTATCTATTGGAAATATGAACACAACTTGTGCTTAGAATACTGATTAAAATTCAAGTATCAGTAAGGAGGATGTGTTATACAACAAAGAGAAGTAATTATATTTATAATTTGTATCTTGATATCGTGTGGGGTTCTATTTGTGATCTTTTCAATTTTTGCACATTTGTAATGATCTCCTTTTCACAATGGGCAAACAGCTTGTTTTAAGACTTAATAATGTCTCATTTCTGCCGCATGTTATGAGGTTTAGCGTTTCAGAGAAAACTAAAGGATGGTAACTTCTAGGCAATCTGGCATTTGTAGAAAAACTTCAATTCTTGGCTTTAAAAGTTTTCCATTTAAATCAAACTGAGATGCTATCTGATATAGAACTATACCAGCAAACAGGATATGCATGACTATTCAAAAGAAAAAGAATCTGCAAAATCGTAGCTTACTTATATCAAATACAAAATATTAGTTTTTAAAAATCTACTCACTTTCAAAAAGGCCATCTGAAATTCCCAGCAACCCTTAGCAATAGAAGCAGTATTTTTGCCAATGGCAAAACAAACCCAAATATCAAAGGTTTGCTGATGTTGAAAACTAAGATCGCAAGAGGTCTGAGAAACTTTGAGTTAGATACACATATTCTCTTATTGTTTTAAGGCTTGAGGTGTAGATAAAAAAATCACAAGGCTATCATATTCCAGTAGCTTCCTAATGTCTTCAGGTTCACTTTTTTTTTCTGAGCTTCAATTCCTTCCACAGCCTGTGGGTCACATGGTCAACTGACTGGTAACTAGGGGCCTTCCATGATTAGGAATCCATCACCTTGAGGGCAGCCTAGTTCTTTGGATGGTTAGCACATCATGCTGAATTGTCATTTGTTCTGCTCTAGATTCCTTTTATCATCACTTTTCTTTTTCCATTTCCTTCCTTCCTTCCTTCCTTCTTTCCTTCCTTCCTTCCTCTCTCTCCTTTCCTCCGTCCCCCACTACCTTCTTTCCTTCCCCAAAACAATAACTAGGCACCCACCATGTGGCAAGTACTATGTGCTAAAATCTAGGAAGACACAGCTAGGGTTAGAAGTTAGGCTAGGTTTTCTGCTATCAAGTATCTAGCCCTTTGTGGAGATAACTGGACTATCACATACTATCACACACTATCCCAATACTGTGATGTGTATGTGCTGGCACAGTGAATAAATGAGAAGTAATGGGAAAATGGAAACAGGACCCTTAATACTTTCTACATGAAGCTATAACTCAGAACAAGAATGTGATTAACAAATAGGGGTTAACTGAACAACGATGTGTGGAAATACAGTGAACAGTTCTTATTTGGGGTATTGCCAGACCCATTCCATCTTCTAATAGGAAATATTTTCCTTTAGAAAATAGTCTCTCCGTCTTTGTGATCAACCTTAGTGGGACGGTAAGTTCAGGTGTTCTGACTGCATCAATGGATGGTAGAGAATATAAGCAAAACAACTGCAATCTTTCTCTAGGGATTTTGAATCTTAAGTAGAGTAACAAAGTGGTGAAGAAATCAACTGGAGTAGATATTTTTAACTAAAGAAATAATAAAACATAATTCATATATAATGTTGGATAAATTTATTGTACACAATGTGTTGATTTGTTAAATTTATATATTGAAATAAAATTACCACTGTACTGTTACCTAATACATCTATCCTATCACATAATTAGGATCTCTTTTTCGTGATGAGAACATTTAAGAACTAGGCTCTTGACAACTTTTAATATATAATATAGAGAAATACGGAACACTTCACAAATCTGCTTGCCATCCTTCCCCAGGAGCCATGCTAATCTTCTCTGCATTGTTCTAATTTTAGTAATATGAAAGTGAGCACTGGACTAGATTTTTTATGTGACAGATGAGTACAATGGCCCAGGTTTTCCTGCTGCTCAGACTTGCGGCACTGTTCTGGTTCCTCTATGTCTGTGCTGTGAGCTACCTTTCCAGTAAATTTTAATTTTCTTAATATAGCAAGAGGCAGCAACAGTTATTAATCAAAAAAGTCTAACTGAAACAAGAAGGTTGTGCTACATAGAAGGTACAGTATATGCAAATACCTGGAGGCATGTAAGAACCCAAAAGCTTAATTCAAGATGCGGTTAAAGGAAAGAAGCAAGGATGAAGGGATGGAATTCACTGGGAAACAAAGATCTTACATGAATTCCTCAAGAGTTTTCAAGTCAAGACACAACAGAATTTTATTCCTGACTCTTATCCCTATCTTAATGTTCACACAAGATGTCCAAAGATCATAAATTACTCTTTCAAATATATATGTGTTTACTGGTTCTGGAGTTGAGCCTAGAATTTGAGTGATAGAAGATTGGACCCATGCTACTATGACAGCTTATCTCCCCTTTTGATGAAAATAAAAATAAAATAATTTTGGTCTTCTAAAATATACCATACACACACACACACACACGGTATCCATACACAATGCTCAGTAAGAATAGCTCAATGTCAGAAAATTCAGTGATACAGTTCATTGCATCTCAATAGATCTAGAAAAATTTGATAATATTAAATATTTTTGTCTGATTAAAAATAAAACATTTCTAGAAATACTGAGTAGGGAATTTACTTACTAATGGCTTCTTACTCATAAAAAACAGAAAATATCATAGTTAAATATGAAAATGTAGGTCATTCTCTTTAAGGTTAGAGACATGATACATTTCCATCACTAATATAGTTTACTGACACTCAACAGGGCACAGTGGATTAAGAAAACAAAAGAAATAAGAAATTTAAAGAGTGAAAAGGAAGAATAAAAAGTATATTATGAGATAGCATAATGTATGTAGGTTATCAAAATAATCAACATAAAAATCAGCAATTACTGGAACTAATTAGAGAATGTAAACAAAATTTGTGGCTCTGTATTCAGTATATGCAATCAAAAGTATCCCTCTATATTAATAACCAACCATGAAAGGCAAAAGAAAATGAGATCACTTATAACATTACCAAAAATAGTCTAAAGCATCTAGGAATTAAACTAATAAAGACTAGACAATCACTTTAAGAAGATTAAAAAAGGGGGTGGGATTATGGACATTGGGGAGGGTATGTGCTTTGGTGAGTGCTGTGAAGTGTGTAAACCTGGTGATTCACAGACCTGTACCCCTGGGGATAAAAATATATGTTTATAAAAAAAATTTAAAAAAAGAAGATTAAAAAGACATAAAATTATAATAAATGAATTAAAAGTAGACCTAAATATATAAATACTCTCAGTATATGAATGGATATAACTATTTAACTTTGTGAAGAAGTCATGTCACCTCCCCCCACCCAATTTAACCTATTAGCTAGATGTAGTTTTGCTCAAAATTCCAGTGGGGTTTTGGGAGGACTGTGTAAAATGTCTAAAAAGTATAGCAAAAGCTAAGAATATATAGAAAAATAAGAACATAGTTGGAGATTCACCTTACTGTGTATTAGGAAATATAATAGAACATTTCTGCTTCTAAGCGTGTTAGAATAAAAGGAATTGTCTTATTCTCCTGTCTCAAACAACTGAAAAAAGAGAAACAAAATATGAAACCAGGGTCTTCATCAAGCAGTACAGGACCAAGAGCTCTGGAGGTTGAAAAGCAAAGTGAGCCCTGTGGTTGACTCCACATTCTGCCTGGAGAGAACTTCAGACCACAGTACTGAGAACAAGAAGTCAGGTAGAACCTGGGCGGAGGAGCCAAAGCTGGAATTCTGAGGTGCCAAAGTGGCTAGAATTTTTAGTTCACACTCCTTGAGAGGCAAGGGCTGCCCAGAGAGAGCACCATGGATCTGCAGAGGGTCTCCCAGAGTCTTCAGCTGAGTTTTGATTAAACAAACAAACAAACATGCCTGGAAGGAAATTACACATGGCTGAGGAAGATCTGAGCATCTTGAGGCTTAGAAGTGATGGATTAGCTATGGATGAACTATCATCCTCTGGGTCACACAAAGGCAAGAACAGACTTCACACATGAGTGAGTCAATAACTGATTGTTTAGTAAAATACATTGGGAAAAATGAAGTTGGAACCATTTCTTAAACTATACATGACAACAAATTTCAAAAGGATTCAAAGTAATATAAGGTTCATGAAAATACCTGACTATCTTTACGGTGACTGGGTTTGGAAGAAATTCTTAAGCAAAATCTGTTAAAAAAACAAAAAACAACATCGCCCCCCCCCCAAAAAAAAACAAAAACAAAAAGCCACAAAAATTACATAACGTTTTAAAACCAAGTGTGTATTACCCTAAGACAAGTATTTGCTATGCCCGCAATTGTTTTTGGAATAGTATGTAATTCAATCCTGGTCAAAAAGGCCTGAGATAAACGTCTTCTGAGAAGTATCTAGAAATAATTTCCATTCTTTAAGAAGGAACTTGCAGAAAGGATATTAAACGTCTACCAGCAGCTGGTCTGTCTTAAAATGAATCTTGGGAACAAATTGTGACATCATCAGGGCATTACCTGGTTTGGTAGAGCAAAACCCTGAGAGCGCCTTTGAGGATACGGGTGAGGCTTGGATTTATCCTATATTCAGACGTTGGTTAAAGTATTGCAGTTGCTGTTATTTCACTTCTGTGGTCAAAAACATCCCAGAATGTTGGAGGATTTATTTATTATATGTCCACTTTATAGCTGTTCAAGTCAAGGCCCTTTTCTGGGATGTGCCTAAGTTTACACAGTTAGAACTAAGTCTAGAAACAAATAGGTTAGCTGAATATCAGCACATTTGCTAGCTGAATAAGCAGAAATAGATATTCCCCAGACATGACTCTCAAATTCTGAATCTAGCCATAATGTTTTCATTATTTCTATATTTGGTCCACCATGATGGATAAAATCTAGAAGATGACCCAGTTGAGGGGATGGAGTGATTGCCGTCAAACGGTCTAGATAGAACTCTTGTTCCATGAAGGTAAAAGGATTTCTCTCAATGACTGCAGAGCTGTCGAAAGCCCCAAATGTTTTACATCTGGGATTACTTGGGGCACATGATATACACACTACAAAATGCTGTACTCCATGGAGAAACAGCTCTACTGTTGAGTTTTTGACCTTGAGAATGAAGGAAAATCTTGTCAACTTTCTGAGCCTGAGCATTCTCAGAATGACTCGGGAGATTTAGCACAAAACGGGTATTCTCTAGGTTCTGGGGGTGAAGTGATTTTTACTATATTTCCCCCTAATTTTCTACACTGAACATGTACTATTTTTTGCAATCATAAAGAAACTATAAGTATTACTGAAAATAATTAGCACAGCTTTTCCCAGTGCAGGTGATTTGTGCTCCCATTTTGGTGGCCTGGTGTGTTCAGGCTTGATAAGGAAATTGTTTGTCCAAAGGGCACTTTCATTTATATGTTGCATGGATCTATGTGAAAGGCAAGAGGTTACCATTTAACACAAGTCTGTTTATACACAGACTTAGCAGCCCAGAGCCACGAACAATTGAAAAAAAAAGTGTAAAATATTTCTATGCTAATACATATTTTATAATTACTTCACTGTGTACAATGATTTATCTTTTCAAAAGCAATTTTACGTCCATTAACTTGTATTCTATTTATCTTTTTTTTTCATGTAGTTAGGGCAGGCATTACTATGGTTGCTTTTGTTCTTATTGTTGATATTTTTTCTCAAAAAGCAAATTAAAAAAAAATAATAATTATCCCAAATCACAAAGCTATGAAAAGGTAAAGCGTGACCTCAAACTCAAGTTTTTTTTGTTGTTTTTTGTTTTTTAAGATTTTATTTATTTGACAGAGAGAGAGAGAGAGATCACAAGCAGGCAGACAGGCAAGCAGAGAGAGAGGGGGAAGCAGGCTCCCCACTGAGCAGAGAGCCTGATGCGGGGCTCAATCCCAGGACCCTGAGATCACGACCTGAGTGAAGGCAGAGGCTTTAACCCACTGAGCCACCCAGGCACCCCAAGTTTGCTTCTTTTAAGAAGTAAACAACTCATTAAAATAGTAATGAGAAAGATAGCTAACAGTGGTTCCCTAATTTATTCTTCATATATTGCCTAATTTAAACTCTACAATATACCCATCAAGTAGGTACTGTTATCCCCATTTTGCATTTGATAAAAGACACTAAACCTGAGAAAGAGATTTGTTCAAGATCAGAGAGTAAATAGTGTAAAGTTGGACTTGAACACAGGTCTGTCTGGCAGCATGACAAATACTTTTGTATTTTTGTGCCCTCTCTGTACACGGATGGAATGGCTACACTGCCACCTTAATGTAAATAATCACTTCATCCGCCTCTTCCTCTTCATTTCAGCATGGCTCTGTGCTGTTCCCAACTGTTTCTGTAACAACTATTGTATGATATTATTTTCAGTTTTGTTTGCAGGAAGATACGCAGTCCCCTAGCCTATAGTACAGTAAAACAAGGAACATTGAATATTCTGGCTAGGTCTGGGTTAAAGGTCATGTTCTGTTGCTTATCTTTTGAATGCAAAAATCACTTGAGAGAGTCAATTAACTGTTATCATCCATGGTTCATTAGCATAAAATAGGTGGATCAGGATATCTACTGCTCTTGTCATAAATCTACAATGAGGACAAAAGTAGGTACAAATGCTTATTTCTATAAACTCTAATTTTTTAAAAAGATTTTATTTATTTATTTGACAAAGAGAGAATTACTTATTTGACAGAGAGAGAGACATCTAGAGAGGGAACACAAACAGGGGCAGTGGGAGAGGGAGAAGCAGGCTCCCCCACTGAACAGGAAGCCTGATGTAGGGCTTGATCCCAGGACCCTGGGATCATGACCTGAGCCAAAAGAAGACGCTTAATGACTGAGCCACCCAGGCACCCCTGTAAACACTAATCTTAGGAAATGTACATTTAATTCATTTATAGAAATAATACATCATTTATAATATATTTATTTACAATAATAATGATAAATATTCCTATTCTGGGAACTGAGCTTGGTTGATCTATATACATTATCTTCTGAACAAGTAAAGGTAAATAAAATGTTCTTACTTTGCATATGAGGAAACTGAGTCTTCAGTTGTCTAAATAATTTGCCCAAGATAATATAGTAGTGAATAAGTGCTTTCTTTCTCTGTGATAAAATAATTTACATTAACCAATGGCACAGACTAACTCCACAGGGGGAGAAAAAAAATATGGCAGCAAACTGTATTCCTTCTGAATAATTTCAGAGAAGTATGTGATTTAATTATAATTAAATTATATTTGTGATGACAATATGCCAAAATATTTGTTCCCTCCGATATGGAAAGGAGATAAGTACCAACCAGTCTTTGAAGCCAAGACTGGACAACTTGAGCAAGCTGAGTAATTAGTTATTTGCTAGGGGGATCAACTAAAGATTTTCATCATTGCTACTCAACATTTTATATCCAGTATTCATTCATTACCTCAGATGCAACCACACATGTTTATGCTGTTTATTAATTCATCTGCATAGGAAATCTGTCCTTAGAAGGGTCTTTTAAAGGACAGACTATTAATTTTAATCACAGCCTTAATATAATTTGGATTTTGTTTCTCTTCACATGTCACTCATTCATTCATTTATTGCATAAATATTTACTGAACATTAATTACATTTAACATACTTGAATCAAAGATCATGAATAAAGATATAGAGCAGTAAGGGGTGGTTTATAGACAAGGATTATAGCCCCTCTCCACTTTTTTTTTTTTCTTTCACCTGGGTGATCAAGAATCAAAAATCCTCTCATCTGAGATTTATAAAGACATATATAATGTCAGTCACTTCAGCCTCTGAATACAGATCTAGAATAATCATTTTAGCTTTGAGTATAGTAGTTGTGATCAGTGGTTCACAACTCACTAGCCCATGAATCAGGAAAAACTTGGCAGAATCTTCTGGGAAGTGTATTAAAATTATACATTTCTGTTCCATATTTTCACCCAAAGATTTGAATAAGTCTGGAACGGGATACAAAAAACTTTATTTTTTCATTGTAGGTAACCCTGATGTACTACTTAGGGTCCACTGACTATATCAATACATGCTATTTTAAAGAAAATGTTAAGTGTTTTGGATCTTCCCCCACTAAGGTATATATACCTGTGTAAAATATAAACTTTCTATATAAATTCAGAGATTTCACAAAGTTTCTACAGGATACATTAGCATATCATTTGGTGACTGTAGATGAGATTTAGAACTCTTCATCTAGACCCATTCCCTCATCTTGAAGCCATGATAAGCCCATCTAGGTGCAAGATAGATACCATTAATATCTGAGCAAGGAAGGGAAACTGAAGCCTAGAGAGGCAGAGACTTTCCCCACATAACTCAATAGTTATATGTTGAGAGTGATTATTTCTAGGAAAAAATATGTTTCTTTACATTCTTTATATGCTGTCCTATGAAGAAAGATTCATTGGACTAAAAAAGTATTCACAATGAAGAAATTTGAAAGAAGGAAAGGAAAGGAAAGGAAATTAAAAAAAAAAAAAAACAATAAATAAAAGAGATCCAGTGGGACTTACAGAAGGGGAGACAGAAAGCTTGTTGGGTATGGGGAGTATTGTTTGTGAATACTCCTGTCTTGTCCTGAGCTGGAGGATTTAGGATTTCAGCCAGAAGAGAGGACGTAGACATTAATTAAACATTGGTGCATGTTCAAGATAATAGAATGAGGTTATACGTAGGAAGGTCAGTTGACTTTGTGGGGGTTACATTGTCAAGGGTTTTAGTTTTAGGTCAGAGAAACACACAGTGCAAGAAAAAGAGAATGCCCCTTGCATAATGATTTAAGATCTAAAACATGACAATTATGAGAGTTAAAGATTTGGGCAACTGAACTGATCATCCTAAGCCTCAGAATTCTAAGTTTAAATGCATCTCCTTTCCCACATAATATGCACACACAAGTGCAGAGAGAAAGGGGCCGGGGGAATAACAGACAGAGAGACAGAAGTGTTGGAAAAGGTGTTTGTTGTTTGTGATGACTGACAAATTCAGACAAAAATAAATCCTTAAAATTAGTGAATTTTTAAATAACCACACTGAGAGTGACATTATCAGTAGATACTTCTACAGATTTCTAACTTAGGTTATACTTGAATTTAGTAGGCAATTTTCAAACTCTAGTTCATAGAGACCTAAGGGCTCAGAGAAAGTATATTAGAAAGAGGTAGGGCTGAGGGTGAGGAATGGCCAGGGACAGAGAGGGCGCCCTGCTCCCACAGCTCCACCTTTTTGTTTAATATGGAGATTGTGCAACTCCCGGGTGGCTCAGGGGTTAAGCCTCTGTCTTTGGCTCAGGTCATGATCCTGGAGTGCTGGAATGGAGCTCCACGTTGGGCTCCTTGCTAAATGGGTTATTTGCTTCTCCATTTGCCCCTCCCCCTGCTCCTTCTCTCTCTCACTCAATCACGCTCTCTCTCAAATAAAAAAAAATTCTTAAAAATAAAATAAAATAAAATAGTATGGAGATTGTGCATAGCATTTTGTTTGAAAAGAAAAGCTCTGCTGTTGTTTTTTCTTTCCCCCAGTATGGAAGTCATTGCTTAAAGGTAATATTTAATTTCCTAAGATGGCCTGAATCAAGTGATGCTCAAAATATCCTCTGCAAATCTGATAGAAATTTGCAGTCCATTTATATTTATTTATTATTTATATTTATATTTGTATTTGTATTTTCTTAAGGAAGTCTAAATATCCCAGCAATATTATCTGGATGATAATCTATAGTCAAAGTTCATTGAGAAATAGTGTTCACATGGGTGTGCCCCAAAATCCAAAGATAATATACTGGTATATAAAGTGTCATATTCCTCTAAGCCCATTCTGGAGGAGGGTATCTCAGGGACTTTCTAACTGTGGAGAAAGTGACAGACACTTTTCAATGCATGGCTTCTCTATAAGCAGCATGTAGTAATAGGAATATTAGTCTGGAAAAAGACAGTTTTAAATCACAGCTCGACCATGAGCTAGCTCTTGTGATCTTAGGCAAGGCATTTTAACCCATGAGCTTCACTTTTTTCTAATCTGCATAATAAGGGTAAGATCTTCATTTCCTAAAGTGGATGTAGGCATTAAATGAACTAGCACATGTAACTAGTACTAAGTAATTTATAATTCCCTTCAGAACCTTGTAGAAAAGTGATAAAAGTGAATAAAAGCTCTTCAATGTGACAGCTTTACTTTGAAGGCCCCATGTGACCAGTCTGGATGGGAAAAGACGAGATCAACCCAATAGCTTTGGGAAGGTGTAGGGATGATCATACATATGGTCAGATGGGTGACTTCCACATTCCTTTCTAGATGTCATGACCAAGCATTCCTGGGCCTGAAGACAACATTCACCAGGCCTCTAGCCTTTGTAAACCCTGAGGCACATTTGCTCAGTAAGTACAGATTTTTTTTTTTTCCCTCAACAAAAAGGAATGGATTGAAACTTGGTCTAATTAAAGAAATTAGTTTAAAAATTCTGAAAGTATAAAAGAAAAATTTCTCCATTCTCTATAAAATCCTCTTTACCTCAATGGCATCAGGGTTCAATAAGAACCCTTGGAACCAATAAGGATTCTAATAAGAACATAAAACAAGTTGATATTCAAAGGAGACCCAGATACAAGGTGGAAGCACCAGGGAGACATGAATGCAAGCTAATTACCATGATGGGGACTGCTATAATTATTCTGCCATTTCATTTCCTTGAACACATTTTGCAACAGTAGCTGAGTTAAAAAAAAAAAAATCTGGTAGAGGGCTAAAATTATAAGGGCTCTCTTACTGGAATAATGCTAGAGAACTGCACATAAATTTTAATGGTCTGAGAATTCCAAGGTGGCGTTCTTGAAAAAGTAGTTTATAGTTTTCTGCTTGATCCTCCTTTGATAACTGCCTACCCGTCTATAACTGTCTACTATACAGTTCTCTAGCAAAGAAACATGTCACTTTTTGCTTTTCAGAGCATTCCGTGCTTTGCCTTCATAAAACTGATCATACAATATTTTTAGTGTCTTTCTATTTTCTGATTTTTTTCTGAATAATTTAGGCACCATGGGGACAGTCATTGGATTTTATTCTTTACCGTGATAATTCTAGTACAAAGTACCTTGTATTGTTTATCTTCAAAGTAGTCATTCCTGTGGATGTGCAGTGGTATCTCATTATGGTATTTATTTGCATTTCCTTAATGAATGATGATGTTGAGAACCATTTTATTTGCTTATCGGCCATTTGTATATCCTGTTTGTGAAGTGTCCAAGGGTTTTGCTCTTTTTTCTATTAAGTTGTATACATTTTCATATTGAATTGTAGCAGGAATTCTTAATACATTCTAGATATTAGTTCATATATATGAGATATATGAGATAAGTCTATTTTTCTACTCATTCATTTTTTAAATCAATAGGTGAAAAATTAATTATTATATAACTAATATGTTCCAAAGGCAGTGTTAGTTGGAGGGATTAATAAAGGTTGCTTTATAAATTGCTTATACATGTTTACAGGGAAGGAACATTAGTGAGTTTTACAATAAAAAATGGTTCACTGGGAAGAAGTATGGTAGTTTTCTGGCTTTTAATAACCTATAACCTTTCACCTAGACACTCTGAATATCAGGGTTATTTTATAGTGCATCTTTTGCAAGTGAACTACTCTTCATCATTAGAGGTATCAAGAATTTTCTTGAACATTAAATATCTCTAAAATTATAAGCTGGATGTACATCCTTTAGTATGTATTGGGGTATACATATGCTCTGGGCAGGTGATAAAACTTTTAGTACTCACATGATTTCTATTACTTAAAAAATTTTAAAGATTTTTATTTCTCAAATTACATTTAATACCACTGATTCTTCTTTCTCTCCTTCCTTTCTTCTCCTTTCTCCCTCCCTCCTGTACTATCCTTACCCTTCCTTCCTTCCTTTCCTTCTTTAGATATGATTAATTTTGATTTATCTTATAAATGTGGAACGGAGTTTAGCTTCTTAGTTTGACAGATTAACCATATGAAGATTATATGGGCATCACAATAATGGGGACAAAAGAATGACTACTAAATGATGACTCAGTCTTCTCAGATAAAAGAGAGGTATCCAGCAAAAGCAGGTTAGGAGTCAAATATTTTTCAACTTAATTCATAGAATAACCTATTAATTTAGTTTATCAATCAATCAATAAATCTTCAAATGGTCCATCAGCAATGTTTATTAGCTTAAACACTGTGGAATGGCCCATACTGTGCACTGAGTGGGCACAGAAGTACAAATGATGGGGTCCCTCCTCTCTAAGATCATATAATCTACCATCAGAGACAAGCCATGTAACTGATTAAATGTAGAAATGTGTATATCATAAGCAGTTTAGAGTTAAAGAGTTATGGCCATTTTTAAATTTATTGTTTTAATTCCGTAACTTGAAGTCTGTGTCTCTTATTCCCCTTCACCCATTTTGTACACCCCCGTACCCTTCCCTCTAACAAATATGCTTATTCTTGTACTATAGGTTTGATTCTGCTTTTTGTTTACCTGCTTGTTTGCTTGCTTTTTTTAGATTCCATATATGAGTGAAATCATATGGTATTTGTCTTTCTTGGTCTGACTTATTTCACTTGGCATAATACACTCCAGATCCATCTGTGCTATCCCTAATGGCAAAATTTCATCTTTTTAATGTCTGTCTGCCTGTCTGTCAGTCTCTGTGTGTGTGTGTATATGCCACATTTTCCTCCTCATCATTAATCTATTGACAGTCACTTACATTGCTTCTATCTTGGGTATTGTAAATAATACTGAAATAATCATAAGGTTATATATACTTTTTTCAATTAGTGATTTCATTTTTTTAGGTAAATAAGTCAGCAATGGAATTACTGGATTATATGATAATTTCTATTTTTAATTTTTTTAGAAACCTCCATACTGCTTTCCACAATGGCTATACCAATTTATATTCCCACTAAGGGTGTATAGTCGTTTCTTTTTCTCCACCTCCTTGCCAACTCTTGCTATTTCTTATGTTTTATTTTAGCTATTCTGATATGTGTAAGGTGGTATCTCATTATGATTTTTATATGCACTTCTCTGATGATTAGAAATGTTGAAAGCATTATTTCATGTGTCTGTTGGCCATCTGTATGTCTTCTTTGGAAAAATGTCTATTCAGGTCCTCTGCTCATTTTTTAATCAGATTATTTGGGCCTTTTTGGTACTGAGTTGCCGAAGTTCTTTGTATACTTTGGATCTTAACTGCTTACAAGATATATTATTTGCAAATATCTTCTCCAAATCAGTAGGCTTCCTTTTTGTTTGGTTGATGGTTTTATTTGCTGTGTAAAAGCTCTATATTTTAATATAGTCCCAATAGTTTACTTTTGCTTTTGTTTCCCTTGACATAGAAGACGTATTTAGAAAAAAATGTTGCTATAGCTGATGTCAGAGAAATTACTACCTGTGTTCTACTCTAGGAATGTTATGGTTTCGATCTTTAATCCATTTGTGTTTATTTTTGTATATGGTGTAAGACAGTGGTCCAGTTTCTTTCTTTCTTTCTTTCTTTCTTTCTTTCTTTCTTTCTTTCTTTCTTTCTTTCTTTCTTTCTTT
>NC_081557.1:55602261-55646054 GCF_022355385.1 Mustela nigripes
TTTCTTTCTTTTTGCATGTAGCTGGTCAGTTTTCCCATTTATTGAAAAGACTCGTTTTTTTCCCATTGTATACTCTTCCCTTCTTTGTCATAGGTGAACTGGTATTCTTGTGGGTTTATTTTTGGGCTCTTTATTTTGTCCCACTGAGCTATATGCCTTTGTCCAAAGATATGGTACTGTTTTGATTACTATAGCTTGTAATGTATCTTTAAATCTAGAATTGTGGCACCTCCAGCTTTGCTTTTTTTCTCAAGATTGCTTTGGCTATTTGGGGTCTTACATGGTTGTACATAAATTTTATTTGTTCTAGTTCTGTGAAAAAAAAATGTTCTTAGTATTTTGATAGGGACTGCAATGAATCTAGATTTCTTTTGGTATCATGGGCATTTTAACAATATTAATTCTTCCAATCCATGAGCATGAAATCTTTCCATTTGTGTCAACCTCAATTTCTTTTATTGCTGCTTTATAGTTTTCAGAGTACAGGTCTTTTACTACTTGTTAATTTTATTCTTCTTGGTGCAGTTGCAAATGGAGTTATTTTCTTAATTTCTTTTTCTGCAACACTATCAATTTCTGGGTAGTAATTTTGTATCCTGCAATGTTGCTGAATTCATTCATTATTGTGTTTTTTTTAATAAATATTATTATTCATTCATTCATATATTCATTCATTAGAAGGTTTTTCTGGTTTTTGTTTCTTGTACTTTATTTTTGGTGGAGTCTTTAAGGTTTTCTAATATGTAACACCATGTCATCTTCCAATAGTAAAATTTTTACTTCTTCTTTACTAATTTGGATGCTCCTAATTTCTTTTTCTTGTCTTATTATTGTGGCTAGGACTGCCAGTAATATGCTGAATAAAACTGGCAAGAATGAACATCTTTTCCTTATTCCTGATCTTAGAAGAAAAACTGTTATTCATCATTGAGTAAGATGTTAGCTGTGAGTTTAACATATATGGCCTTTATTATGTTGAGGTAGTCTCCCTCTAAACCCACCTTATTGAGAGTCTTTATCATGAATGCATGTTGAAATTTATCAAATATTTTTTTCTGCATATATTGAGATGAGGCTATGATTTTATCCTCTGTTTTATTGACATGGTGTATTACATTGGTTGATTTGCAAATATTGTACAACTTTGCATCCCCCAAATAAATCCTACTTGATCATGATGAGTGATACTTTTAATATATTGCTGAATGAGGTATGCTAATATTTTGTTAAGAATTTTTGTGTCTATTCTATGTTCTCAGGGATATTGGCTTTAGTTTCCTTTCCTTTCCTTTCCTTTCCTTTCCTTTCCTTTCCTTTCCTTTCCTTTTCTTTTCTTTTCTGTTTTTTTTTTTTTTTTTTAATGTCCTTGTTTGACTTTGGTATCAGGGTAGTGCCTGCCTCATAATCTGGAAGCCTCCTTCCTCTCTAATTTTTTTTAATAGTTGAGAAGAATAGGAATTAACTCTTCTTTAAGTGTTTGACAGACTTCACCTCTGAATCTATTTGGTTCTGAATTCTTATTTTTTCATATATTTTTGATCACTCATTCAATTCTATTACTAGTAATTGGTCTGTTCAGATTTTCTATTTCTTCTTGATTTAATTTTAGAAGGCTGTATTTCTTCTAGGTTGTCTAATTTATTGGCATATAATGTTTCATAGTAGATATATACATCTATATCTATAGATATTTTATATATATATGTGGTATCAATATTTATTCAGCATTTTATATATATATATCTGTGGTATCAATTGTTGCTTCTCTCTCATTTCTGATTTTGTATTTATTTGGGTCTTTTGTTTTTTTCCTGATGAGTCTGGCTAAGGGCTTATCAATTTTGTTTATCTTTTCAAAGAACTAGCTCTTAGTTTCATAAAATTTTTATATATTTTTTAGTTTATGTCATTTATTTCTGCTTTGATCTTTATTATTTCTTTCCTTCTACTCACTTGGGCTTTGTTCTTGTTCTGTCTGGTTCCTTTAGGTGTAAGGTTAGATTGTTGATTATAGCTACTGCTTCTTCTTCTTCTTCTTCTTCTTCCTCTTTTAAGAGAGAAAGAGTATGTGTGAAGGGGGAGGAGCAGAGCAAGAGAGCAAGAATCTCAAGCAAGTTCCACATTTAGCATGAAGCTGATCACAAGGCTCAATTTTACAACCTGAGAACATAAACCTAGCTGAAATCAAGAGTCAGACTGAGCGACCCAGGCGCCCTTTCTTATTTCTTGATGTTGGGATATAGTTTTTTGGGATATGGTCATTTAAAGGAAGATGCAAATTCAAAGGGGATATTGTGTCTTTGAATGGAGCCATGGAGGACTGGGACTGAAAAGAGGCAATCTATACTTAAATTGCTTGATATGATAGCCTTGGTCACTTAAAAATACTTACATTTAGATTAATTGAAATACAAATAAATAAAAAATCAATTTTTTATTTGAACTAGACTGGTTTCTAGTTTCAATCAATAACTACATGTAACTTGTGGCTATTTGGTGACACATTTATTAAAAATGTTCTTTATCACAGAATATCCCATTGAACAGGACTAATCTAGAGAGAAGAGCACGAACAGAACAAGTATAGGAAATTGGGTAGTATACTGTGAAAGAGTATATTTTAGTTTATTTAGGCAACTTGAAATAAATGACTAGAGGCAACTTTGAAAAAAAAAAAAAGATGGAATTAAACCATGAAAGCGTTTGAGACTGTTTTGTTTTTCCTTTATCTCTGTCTCTTTTTGTAAAATAAATAAATAACCTTTAAACAAAGGAAGAACAAATATACTACCCAATTTCCTACACTTGACAGAGGGGAGAGAGAAGGAAAGAATCTCAGACTTCCTGCTGAGCATGGAGCTAATGTGGGTCTTGATCCTATGCACCTGCGATCATGACCTAAGCAGAAATCAAGAGTCAGACAGTTAACTACTGAGCCATCTAGAGAAATCATACTATTCAGTGTCTTGACTTGCTGTGGAATGTGAGTAATTTCCTTTAGTAAAAGGAAAGAATTAGACTCCAAGATATCAATGCCATTTATTTAGAAATGTACCATAACTGCACCCAGACTGTCCCCTGAATAAACACTCAGTTCACATTTTTTCACTGCTCTGACCACATTAGTATAATGAAAAAGGTCTGGGGTCTCCATGTGAATTAATCCTAAAAAGATGGCAAAGAAGAAGCAAAAATAAAAACATGTACCCAAGATGTGAAAATGAAAGGGGTTTGAGGAAGAATGTCCCTGTGACCACACCAATTGTGATGGGAAATTTTACTAATACTTGTAGGTGCTCACAGCAAACTCAGGGCCCTATCTAGTATGTTCCATGGTCAGATCTGGAATTAACACTCTCTATTTCATAGTCAAAGGAAGCGCTTACTTGAGGGAGCTGATTAGTAGTTTGCCTCTTTGGTGAAAGAATGGCATTTCTAAGTATGGACAAGTAGCTTGAAATTCACAACCCTTTATTCTGACTCTCAGGCTTCCCAAGAGTAGGGGCTAATGATGCACAAGCACTGGGGTATTTGATCAGGTACATCCCTGTTGGTGGTGTGATTGGTTACAAACTGATGTATTTCCCAAGCCTGAAGTCTCAGATAGTCATTGTCTTCCTTCACTTCTCTTCTAGGCCACATTTCATCAACCCCATCCACTTAACACCCTAAATAGAGTCAGTTTTCCTTACCAGCCCCTGACTTACCCATAGCCCATTCCTTCATCCCTTCCTGTTGCCTCAGTTACTCCAAAGGCCTCCTAATCTTGCAACCAATTCCCCATTTCCCTGCTACAGTGCCATCCATTCTAAATGCTTCTTCTGATTAGTCTTTTTAAAATTATCTGTCCATGTAAATCCCTTGAAATAAAATCTTTAGTAATCCCAATTGATCTTGGATGTTTTCCAAACTTTTTAACATGATTCCCAAGGACCCTCATGTCAGATCATTTTTTTCATTAATTGACACTCCCCTCTCTGTGGGTCATCTCCTATAACTTTCATCCAATTGTTCTTCCCTGAGACCATACAATGCATTTTGTAACTCATCCCTTTGGAAATAGTGATATAAATTAAATTTCTTATTTTGTGTGTATTTAGTTGTATTCTCCCATATTAACTTGCAATTCCTGTTTCTAACCTCAAGGGATACCTAAATCAGACTCCCGGGAACCAACACCAAGCCTTGACTTCCTGAAAGATAGCTTAGCCAGGCCAATGCAGACGTTGCTGAAGCAAGATTTCAAATATTTCTCTGAATCCAAGACTTGAAGTGGAGCTACTTGTGGAGAAGGCACTTTTATTTAAGAGCCTATACCCGATGCTCCTGTATTTATTCCCTGCTGGTAAATACATATCCTTGATGCTAATCATCTGCACATCTGACAATGACTGATTGACTGACAACATATTTCATAGCTGAGCTCTAGTAGTCAGGCATCTTCCCCTCCTTGCTCTCCTTTGAGGAAGGCACCATGTTCCACTGTGAAAGTAGGGTCCCTGGCAGTGAGGGTGACTATCAAGCCTTTTAGGGACTAGAGACGGCACACAGTACTAGAAAGTAGAGGCAGCACTGAGAACAGAGAACAGACATGGAGGCAACATTCTCTTCTCCTATGGGTTCACTTACTTTCTTCTTTTGCCATCAGAAGGAAAGATCAGACAGACGCAAAAATGGCCAAGAAAAAGGAATGTGGCAAGGAAAACGAGGGTACTGATTATTCAGATTGGGTCTAATGTGGGTTTCAACAAAAGGACAAGGATGGGAGGACTGTTCATAAGCACTTGTAAAACTGAGCCAGTGCTGCAGTGCATCCAGACTCATGGATGTGGGGCAACCTTAGAGATGTGCAGAGTCTGATACTTCAGGCAAAAGCTAACACTCTTGAAATAAAATTTTGTCATTTGATTTTAGATGTCATAGAGATTTCTGAATCATTGAATGAAGCTTTATAGGCACAACTTCATAAGTTCCATTTATGAACTTGGAAATTTCTGGAGTCTATTGCCTCCTGACTATATCTTTTTGCTCAAAGAAAATGAAGGATGGATGGATGCCCATTTTCTCCTTTTGGTCTCAGTATTTTCACCCCTGATTTCTATGAGACAAGAACAGTATCAGATATTCTCCATTTCTTTCTTCCTCCCCAGAGGATAACCAGAGAGTTCTCCCTAGGGGGGCTACCCTTCACCAAACAAAATACCTTATGAGATTAAAAGTAAGGAGAGAAGTGCTAGGCTATTTGTTTTTCATATGGATACCCAGACATCACTTTATATCACCACTCAATTTAAGAAGGGTCAGCAGTACTGACTGAATGACTCCCCCCCGCCCCCCGCGACCCTGCTTCTGTTGAAATTCCTGAACACTTCACTGGATTTTGGTTAGGACAAAGAACAGAAGAGAACATAATTGCTCTGCATGCTAGATGAGAAGAGAACCTGGAGCTCAGCATGGTGAAGGGGAAAATAGGAATGAACAGGGCAGAGAAGGAGGGAGCCAGCAAGAAGCAGAAACTTTGGATGAAGGAATGTGTTTCCTCTCTAAACTTTGGAGACTCTACTAAGCTTATGTGGTGTTCAGCATGTAAAATTCCTTGTGGAAATCAGTGAGTACTTCAATTTTTGTGTGGATTGATGCTGAGCAAAGTATAGACAACTTTAAATGCCCAAAAAATGTGGGAGGATAAAGAGAATATAAAGGCATACACTCCTAAGATAAATGGATGCTTGGGGGGAGAGTTTGAGCTTTCCTAGGTCTAGGGATTGGTAGTATCTGAGAAGATTCTACCTACCATGTGCTAATGTCCCCTAGCACACATTTGAGTAACATCAGGCATTTTCACCAACTCAAGTTTGCTGTGGTACAAGTCACCTCCAGAAGATGGGAAAGATTCCCAACCGCAGTTCTAGTCTAACATGAAGACCAGACTACAATGTACGAGTGCCAGTGCCATGTGTCATCTCTTACAAAACTCTAAGAGCAGCGGTAAGAAACAGTCGTTGAGCCTCAGTCACATAGCTCTTAAGAATACAAGAACTTTTCAAGGATGTTTAACAGAGTAAAAAGTGAACATACAGAGTTGAATGAAGGACTGTATTTGTATCTAAAATAAAGCAACTGGGATATGGACATTTTCTATATAAAGAGGCAGTCTGGAAGTGTGGAACAATGGAAAGAGCCCAGGCATCAATAATATATCAGTTTACCCTCCTTCTCCATGGAGCCACTTGACAATGTGGTAGGTGGTACAGGTCCGGGGCAACCCCCTTTCATTCCTCCACTCACCTACTTTATTGACGTAATTGTGCGTTTCAGTTTGTGCACACTTGTCACAAAAAAAAAAAAAAGCCAGTTTGGGGTAATTTGTTGCTGTAGGAATGGATAAGCCATTTGCCTTCTGTGGCCCCAGATTTCTGAAGTGAGGTGTTGGGACAGATGATTTTAAATATCCCATTTAGCTTTATGACACTGAGTGAAGATTTCCTTTCCTCAAAACTTATCCCCTTTAGAGATTTGACTTTCAAGGATCCAAGTAAAAGAGAACATTTTGTTCTATATTCAGCATACCACAGTTTTGAATTCCTCATCTGTAGCTTTCAACTGTGCTTAAATGGCCAGAAGAGAAATGCTGTAGTGTATTCATAAATTAGTGACTAATGTGACTTTAAACATTTAAGATACAACACCATGCCAGACATATTGGCTGAATATTCATTAGACAAACATTTTTTATCTCAAAACTAAGCCAGTAAAAATGTTCAAAATGCCTTAATTTGTGGCTGCTCTTAACCACAAATTACCGTTACAAAAATATGGTTCAGTTTTCAGCTTGGTGGAACAATGCTTACATCCTTTTTCTCACATGGATTCCTTTCCACCCCCAGTATTATGAAATATCCATATTCACAAATCAAAGTGAATAGCGCTTTTCTTGGTAAAGGGAGAATTCTCAAAAAACTACTCTGTCCTTCACCTAAGTTTGTCAAAATCCCTTCTTTCCCTGATCTTGGATTTGGGGACTTTAGCACCAAACTGAGTAACATAACTTTTATGACATTACAAAATTCATATAAAGCCACAATGACTTTCTGAGATTAAAGTACAAAGGAAAAAGCATGTATTAATCATTCAAGATGTGCCTAGCACAGAGTACTGTTCCCAGGCATTCACTGAAATCTATTTAAAGGGATGAGTGAACAAACACACACATGATAAACACATGCTGATCGTTCCCAAGACAGTCCTCCAGAATAGTGATTGTAGTACTCATACTCTAGGAAAGAAGGGTGCCTGGGTTCCTCTAGCTGACAAGCAAGCAGAGGAACAAGAATTTGAAGGTATACAAAGCTTCTTTTTGAGGGAGGAAAAGTGGAAGTTAAAGAAGTTTCTTCATGTCATAGATAGAACTATATAACTGCATTTGCTTCTACTCTATTGATGGCATTACATGTCTATAGATAGTGTGCTGGAGTATAAGAACACAAGGTTTAGGATTAGAGAGATAGGCTTGACTACCTTTGCTATTCATGAGCAAGTTGATTAACTCCAAGGCTCAGCTTCCTTATCCCCAAAATAAGGATCATAGTACCTAAAAGGGTCACTCTAAGGATTAGAGGAAATATGTACAGAGTATCCCCTCTTACCCTGATGTTTTCTGGTGTTCAACAAATGGGAGCTATTATTATTACTGTGGATGCTGATTAAATATTTCATGAATGGGAGCCTCAATTATACAAACATTTAAACAGCTTGGTACCATTTCAACTTCTGAAAAGTGAAATAACACACATAACCTTTTGAAACCTCTAATGAGCAAATGGAAAGTGAAAGTTCTGGCACTAAAAAGTCATTACTGTAAGAGAGGTAATTATTAGTGTGAGCTGCTTAGAGTATCACTGACTTGACTTCTAATTTTGTTTGGAACAAAGGTCTTAGCAATGCATAATCAGTTAAAACCCCTAAAAGAAAATAGATTTGCCAGAGCTGCATTCATCCATCCTTTCCTTACCGATGAAGTTAAGTTCCTTGCTATAGCTCTAAAGATCTACACACACCTTTCTGAACCTTTCAGTGTGAGTTTTGCTTTGTGCTTAGCAGACCTTCTCGGTTTCTGTATTAGCAGCTCTTTCAATTACACACTCTGATGTGTTAGGCCTGCCTGAGTGACTGAGTGTTGTTGCTAATGGGGTTTTCTCTGCTTACCCTGCAATAATGGAAAACTATTTTGGTTTTATTTTTCTATGCAATGCAGCTAGTTAGCTCTCAGTCTTTCTTTACATGCATAAACACTAAAGAAAGACTGCTTGATAGTGTTGCCAATCCAAATGTAATTGGTATGAACATGTAGACTTTGATTATATTTAAAAGTAGATAAAAATTGCATTTAACCTCTTTTGCCTTGAGAGAAAGATGCTGTGGGAGGCAGAAGAAGTAAGTCTAATGAGAACATTATATTCAAAAGCCCTGGATTCAAATTTTGGGTAAGTAAGCATCATCATCTTCCTTGTCACCATCAAAATAACAATTATAAAATTATAACAAAAATAACTACAACAACAAAATAACAACTATATGATTTGTGCCAGGTCCAATTAGGCCATTTTAAATGTCTCATATCACTTAACTTTGCAATATTAAAAAGAATATATATTACCCTTTTTTAAGTCAAAAATTGAATCTCAGGTGATTGTATTATGACCTACATCTCATGAGTGATAAGTTAGAGTCAGGATATGCACATGAATGGTGTGACTCCAAGTTCATTTTCTGTTTACTATGTGATTCCACATCCCTTTCATATCCTACACATGTGATAGCATGTAGGTCCCATAAAGTCTCTAAATCTCTGTCCCTTCATCCATATATTAACTGGGACACACAATTACTTGAGGATCAACTACAATACTACATAAAGATATGCATTTTCTTTTGGAATGTGCTATGTCATTAATGACTAGACAAGTTTTACTCCTTAGAAGAGATACTGTACTCTTATCATTTTAAGAGCAACAATATCTGCCACCTCCCCTCTATAGGGATCCTGTCTGCAAGACTGCGGACAGAAAAGCTTTGCCCCAGTGTTCTATTAGTTCCTTCCCTTCTTACTTAACAGAGTCATCAGATGGGTGGTGCCCAGTGGTCAATATCAAAGGTGGGGGAATCTTCATCCTCAAGACTGCCAAGGATGAAACATACTGGAGGGTAAGTCTTTTTTATTTTCACCCCCAAGATTTTATTTATTTATTTGACAGACAGAGATCACAAGTAGGAAGAGAGGCAGGCAGAAAGAAAGGAGGAAGCAGGCTCCCTATGGAGTAGAAAGCCCGATGTAGAGCTTGATCCCAGGATCCTAGGATCATGACCTGAGCCACCCAGGTGCCCCACTGGAGGCTAAGTCTTAAGTTTGTCCTCAATTATGTCAAGCTCTTCAGCAAGGGGATCTCAGAAATATCTGTAGGTTGGCTTGGAAGTAGGCATAGAAGGGTCAGTTTGAGAAAGGTGGGATGAACTCATCACAAGGACGTCCAAATCAAAGAATGTTCCTATTGTATATAATCTATTCTCTAGCCCTGGAAACCACTATTCTATTTTGCTGCTGCTCCCTGTTAAGCCAGGATGGCAGGGGGTGTTAGAAGTAATCTATGAGGCTGGAAGAGGAAGAAGACTTGCTCCTTGCCATTCCTAGGGACTTCCTGCCTGTTTCCTGTCCCTGTAACACTCTCTAGGTATACTTCTGCACACAGTCACCAGGAGTTCTTCCCCATGACAGCAGCTAAATCCAGTTTGCAGGGTCTCAGCCCTTGAGCAAACACTTTTAGCTTAGTCACAGCCCCTTCAGATATGCCAACCTTAACCAAGCAGAACACTTTCCTTAGGAACACTTTCTTTTGAGCTCAGATGTAGGAACACTAGCAGAGTAACTCTCCCATCCCACCCAGAAATGTGAATTGCAGCTCCTCAGTAGCGCCCCCCAAATTTCTAAGGATTCCAGTCTTTTCCCTTCCTATTCAGCAGTTGCTCCCTCCATGTACATTAGCATCTTCTTTGTCTTTTCAGTTGTCTCACTAACAATTTTATACCTACTTAGGGATGCTTATTTATTAAGTAGTCTTTGCTCAAATAAGTGGTATGGGTTCTCTCTCCTACCTGAACCCTGTGCATATACCCCGCCCCATGTGCATTTTTAGCCAGATAACAGGACTGATGGGTAGAACCTTTGCCAGAAGAGAACAAGGAACACAAAACTCAAATCTCTGCAAAAGTTATGAGCCCTTGTCTGGTAAGTGATACAGGGTTGTCATTTACTGAGAAGCTACTATGTCCAAACAGTGTGTTAAACATTTCTTATGCATTATTTCTAAATCTTCACATAAAAAAATTGCAAGCCTCTTACTATTAAATTTCTTTATAAATGAGGTTTATAAAGGCTAAATAACTTGTCCGATGATACACAATTGGCAGAATTGGGATCCAAATGCATGTTTGAATGATGTAATAGTCTAGTCTTAATTAAGAAAGATAAAGGAAGGGAGGGGGAGCTAGTTGGTGGAGGAGGAGAAGACCTAAATTTTGTGTGGTCCAAGAATTTAGCTAGATAGTTATCAAACCATTCTGAACACCTACAAACTCAACAGGAGACCAAAGAAAAGAATGGCACCAATTCTATGAACAGAAAAGCAATCACTTGCTAGAAGGTAGGATGTGCAGAGAAGTGAATCCAAGGGGATATCTGGGAAGATAGACCGTGGGGGGAGGGGGCCTTTGTCAGCTGGCTACCAGGCTACCAGCAAGTGATAGAGCAGCAGAGCACAAAATCAGAAGTTTCAGAAGTCTGCTCCACTGGGGGACATTGCTCCAGGGGCTAAGCAGGGGGTTGGAGCCTTTGCTGGGACAGTGTGGTCTCGATACCCATGGTGTCACAGAAAGTACAAGGGTGCTTGAGTGCAGCAGAGCTCCCAGGTATCAGAGTGGGGAAGCTGGCTGCAAAGACAGAAACGAGGGGTGGGCTTTTAGCTCAGGGTTTTCATAAACCATGATCCAAGGCACAGTCAGGCCACTGCTCTTCGAGCAGGACCCAAAAAGCAGCAGATCCGGGGGTACCCCTCCCTTCCTCCACTGGGAGAAGCAATGCCGAGCATGCACAGGAATTGGCTGGATTTGGAGACTCCAAACGGGGCAGTTGCCAGAGACAGAAATGCTTGGTAACAGGCCTGGTGAGCTCAGAGTGTGGCTGGAGACCAGGAAGACAGGCGTGACTGACTGCTTTTCTTTGAAGGTGCACTGAGGAGTGGGGCCAGAGCTCTCAACTCCTCCGGGGCCAGAGATTGGGAGGCCACCATCTTCATTCCCGTCCTCCAAAGCTGTACGGAAAGCATTCAGGGAACAAAAGCTGCAGAGTACGAACCCAAACAAATTACTTAGCCCAGCCCCTGACAAAGGTAGCACAATTCCCCTTGGGCAAAGACATTTGAGAATCATTGCAATAGGCCCCTCCCCCAGAAGATCAGTAAGAACATCCAGCCAAGACCAAGTTTACTGATCAATGAGAACTGTGAAACTCCAAGCTAGGAGAATACAGCACATAGAATTCATGGCTTTTTTACCCCCATGATTCTTTCATTTTTCAAAAGTTAAATTTTCAAAAAATTTTAAATTTTTTTTCTATTTTTTTAAATTGTTCCTCTTTCCTATTTTATCAACATTTTATCAATACCCTTTTAAAAATCTTTTTTAATTTTCATTTTTATAGTCATATTCTATTCCTTCATTGTACTTAACCTGATTTCTTGTATACATATAAGTTTTTATTTCTTTAAAATTTTGAGATATAGTTTCTTCTAACAGACCAAAATATACCCTAACTCTAGTGTATGTATGGCTTTGTTCTAATTTCCTGCCTGATCACATTCTCACTTTTTTTTAAGTGTTTTTCTTTCTTTTTTTAACCAACTTCTTATCAATTCCTTTTCTTAAATCTTTTTAAAACTTTCATCTTTACAGTCATATTCCATTCCTTCATTGTATTTACTCTTGTTTTTGTATATATATATTAGTTTTTCTTTCTTTAAAATTTTGGGAGGCAGTTTCTTCTAAAAGACCAAAATATACCCAAAATCAAGTGTGTGGCTCTGTTCTGTTCACCAGCCTGATCATATATATCTATCTACACACACACACACACACACACACACACACACACACACATATATATATTCCCTCCCTCTTTTCCTTCCAGTTTCGGGTCGCTTCTGATTTGTTTAGTGTATATTTTTCTGGGGTCATCATTACCCTTTTAGCATTTTGTTCTCTCACTCATCTATTCCTCTCTGGACAAAATGAAAAGGTGGAAAAATTCACCTCAAAAATAGAACAAGAGGTAGCACCAACAGCTAGAAACCTAATCGATACGGACATTAGTAAGATGTAGAGTTTAGAATGACAATTATAAAGATACTAGCTGGGCATGAAAAAAGCATAGAAGATACTAGATAATCCCTTTATGGAGAAATAAAATAACTAAAATATAACCAAAACAGCTATTAATGAGGTACAATAAAAAAATGGAGGCTCTTACTGCTAGGATAAATGAGGCAGAAGAGAGAATTAGTGATATAGAAGACCAAATGACAGAGAATAAAGAAGCTGGGAAAAAGAGAGATAACTGGATCATGAAGGGAGAACTGAAGAGATAAGTATTACTATAAGATCAAGCAATGTTAGAATAATTGGATCCCAGAAGAAGAAGAAAGAGAGAGAGGGGCAGAAGGTATATTAGAGAACTTCCCTAATTTATGGAAGGAAACAGGTATGAAAATCCAGGAGGCATAGAGAATCCCCTTCAAACTTAAAAACAGGTCAACAACCCATCATCTAATAGGAAAACTTAAAAGCCTCAGAAAAGGAGAAAATCTTGAAAGCAGCTCAGGACAAGAGGTCTGTAACCTACCTACAAAGGTAGAAGTATCAGATTGACAGCTAACCTATCCACAGACCTGGCAGGCCAGAAAGGACTGGCATGGTATATTCAGAGCATTAAATGAGAAAAAATACACAGCAAGAGTACTATATCCAGCTAGGATGTCATTAAAAAATAGAAGGGAAATAAAAAGCTTCCAGGACAAACAAAAAATAAAAGAATTTGCAAACACCAAACCATCCCTACAGGAAATATTGAAAAGGGTCCTCTAAGCAAAGAGAAAGTCTTAAAGTAACATAGACCAGAAAGGAAGAGAGACAATATATAGTAACAGTCATTTTACAGGCAATACAATGGCACTAAACTCATATCTTTCAATAGTTACCCTGAATGTAAATGGGCTAAATACCCCAATCAAAAGACACAGGGCATCAGAATGGATAAAAATAAACAAAACAAAACAAAACAAAACAAAAAAAACAAAAAGACAAGACCCACCAATATGCTATTTACAAGAAACTCATTTTAGACCCAAAGACTCCTCCAAACTTAAAATACCCAAAGGCAGATTTAAAGTGAGGGGGTGGAAAATAATTAACCATACTAATGGACATCAAAAGATAGCTGGGATGGCAATCCTTATATAAGACAAATTATATTTTAAGCCAAATACCATAATAAGAGGTGAGGAAGGATACTGCATCATACTTAAAGGGTCTGTACAACAAGAAAATATAACAATTTGAAATTCTATAGGTATTTTCTATATAGAAGAATACTTCTATTATTCTCCTGAACTTGTTCCAAAAAATAGAAGTGGAAGGAAAACTTCCAAACTCATTTTATAAGGCCAGCATTATCCCGATCCCAAAACCAGACCAATACCCATTCAAAAAGGAAAACTACAGGCCAATATATCCCTGATGAACATGGATGCAAAAATTCTCACCTGAATACCAGCCAATAGGATCCAACAGTACATTAAAAGGATTATTCACCATGACCAAGTAGGATTTATTCCTGGGTTGCAAGGATGGTTTAACATCCACAAATCAATCAGTGTGATACAATACATCAATAAAAGAAAGAAAAAGAACCCATGATACTCTTAACAGATGCAGAAAAACTTTTGACAAAGCACAGCTCCCTTTCTTGATCAAAACTCTGTGATTCACAGACCTGTACCCCTGGGGATAAAAATATATGTTTATAAAAAATAAAAAAATAATAAAAAAAGAAAAATTAAAAAAAAAAGAAAAAGAAACAAAAAAAAAAAAAAAAAAAAAAAAACTCTTCATGGTGTAGGGATAGAGAATACATACCTCAATATCATCAAAGCCATCTATGAAAAACCCACAGCAAATATCATTCTCAATGGGGAAAAACTGAGAGCTTTTCCCCTAAGGCCAGGAACATGGCAGGGATGTCCACTATCACCACTGATATTCAATATAGTACTAGAAGTCCTAGCCTCAACAATCAGACAACAAAAAGAAATTAAAGCATCTGAATCAGCAAAGAAGTCAAACTCTCATTCTTTGTAGATTGTATGATACTCCATGTGGAAAACCCAAAAGACTCCACTCCAATACTGCTAGAACTCATACAGGAATTCAGTAAAGTGTCAGGATATAAAATCAATGCATAGAAATCAGTTATATTTCTATATACCAACAAGACTGAAGAAAGAGATATGAAGAAGTCGATACCATTTACAACAGCACCCCAAACTGAAAGATACCAGGCATAAATCTAACCAAGGAGGCAAAGGAATCTGTACTCAGAAAACTATAAAGTCCTCATGAAAGAAACTGAAGAAGACACAAAGAAATGGAAAAGCATTCCATGCTCATGGATTGGAAGAACAAATATTGTGAAAATGTCTATGCTACCTAAAGCAATCTACACATTTAATGAAATCCCTATCAGAATACCATCATTTTTTTTTCAAAGAAATGGAGCAAATAATCCTAAAATTTATATGGAAACTGAAAAGACCCTGAATAGCCTGAGGAATCATGAAAAAGAAAGCCAAAGTTGGTGGCATCACAGTTCCAGACTTCAAGCTCTATTACAAAGCTGTCATCATCAAGACAGTATGGTACTGGCACAGAAACAGACACATAGATCAATGGAACAGAACAGAGAGCCCATAAATAGACCCTCTACTCTGTAGTCAACTAATCTTTGACAAAGCAGGAGAGAATGTCCAGTGGAAAAAAGACAGTCTTTTCAACAAGTGGTTTTGGGAAAATTGGACACCCACATGCCCAAGAATGAAACTGGACCATTTCCTTACACCACACACAATAATAGACTCTAAATGGATGAAAGACCCCAATGTGAGACAGGAATCTATCAAAACCCTTGAGGAGAACACAGGCAGAATTGTCTTTGACTTTAGCCACAGCAACTTCTTCCTAGAAACATCTCCAAAGTCAAGGGAAGCAAGGGCAAAAGTGAACTATTGGGACTTCATCAAGATCAAAAGCTTTTGCACAGCAAAAGAAAAGGTCAACAAAACCAAAAGACAGGCAACAGAATGGGAGAAGATATTTGCAAACAACATATCAGATAAAGGGCTAGTATCCAAAATCTATAAAGAACTTTCCAAACTCAACATCCAAAGAACAAATATTCCAATCAAGAAATGCTCAGAGGCCATGAACAGACGTTTTGGCAAAGAAGACAGCCACATGGCGAACAGACACTTGAAAAAGTGCTCCACATCACTGGGCCTCAGGGAAATACAAATCAAAACCACAGTGAGATACCATCTCACACCAGTCAGAGTGGCTAAAATTAACAAGTCAGGAAACAACAGGTATTTGGAATGATGTGGAGAAAGGGGAACCCTCTTATACTGTTGGTAGGTATGCAAGCTGGTGCAACCATTCTGGACAACAGTATGGAGGTTCCTCAAAAAGTTGAAAATAGAGCTATCCTACAACTCAGCAATCACATTGCTGCATGTTTACCCTGAAGATACAAATGTAGTGATCTTAAGAAGCACCTGGACCCCAATGTTTATAGCAGCAATGTCCACAATAGCCAAACTATGGGAAGAGCCCAGATGACCATCAACAGATGAATGGATAAAGAAGATGTGGTGTATATATAGAATGGAATACCATGCTGCCATCAAAACCCCAAAATCTTGCCATTTGCAATGACATGGGTGGAACTAGAGGGTATTATGCTGAGCTAAATAAGTCAATCAGAGAAAGATAATTATTACATGATCTCATTGATATGACGAATTTGAGAAAAAAATACAGAGGATCATAGGGGAAGGGGGGGGGATATGAAATGAGATGAAACCAGAGAGGGAGACAAACCGTAAGAGACTCTTAATCTCAGGAAACAAACTGAAGGCTGCTGGAGGGGAGGGGATTGCCTGATAGACATTGGCGAGGGTGTGCACTATGGTAAGTGCTGTGAATTGTGTAAAACTGATGAATCACAGAGCTGTACCCTTGAAACAATATATTATGCGCTAATTTAAAAAATAAGGAAAGATTAAAGGAAAACTCCCACATTTTATTCTGTTAGGTTGAATCCTCCAGAGGAGAAAGGGAGATGGACAAAATGTTCTCATTAGTTCAGGTTGTTCATATATACATTAGGTTGTTTGCTCAGAAACATAAACAAAATGGACATGGTCCTAGGGTAAAAGTGAGGAATTTTAATGAGCTTGCTATTATTCATTCCCTTGATAGGAATTGATCACAGTATTAACCAATTTACCCAACTCACCATCGCTTACTAACATAACCCCCTAGAGAAAAGATGGATATTAAAGTTTTTAAGATGTGTGTGTGTAAAGAATGTAGACCTACTCCTGTTACATGACCAGCAATATCAAATTATGTCCTTGGAATTTTCAAGGCTTTTTTTTCTTTCATCCTTCAACTTTATTGATATAACTGACATATAACTGATATAACTGACAAGTTTAAGATGTGGAACTTATTGATATGATACATTCATATATTACAAAATAACACCATGTAATGCCTTCATTACATCACATAATTACCATTCCTTTTCTTTTGTGGGAAGAATGTTTAAGATCTATTCTCCTAGCCACTTTCAAGTATATAATACAGTATAATTAACTATAGTCAGCATGTTGTACATTAGATCCCCAGAACCAATTCATCTTCCATCTGAAAGTTGTACTCTTTGCCCAACATCTCTCCACTGCCCCCACCCAACCTTCCCCTCACTGCCTCTGGTAATCACTATTCTAATCTTTATTTCTATGAGTTCTTCTTTTTTAGATCCCACATATAGGTGATATCACACATTATTTATCTTTCTGTCTGACTTCTATGATATTGTAGCTGATGTTGGCATCTGATTAGAGTTTAGGAACAAGGACATTCAAGAGAGAGAACAACTTCTATAAAAAGTACACATATGTAGGTGAGATCTATGTTCTAAGAACTGTTTTAAGTCTAGACAGTAGGGAAAGCAGGTGGGGAAGGGGTGTGAAATGAGCCCTAAAAAATAGAAAAAGACTTGGACCTGATGCAATGTTAAGATTTTGTTCTGGGTCATAAGACCAGGACAATGCAGAGTATATTCATCTTTTAATAATTTGTTTTGAATTCTCAACTTACATAAAAATTATTAAAAAAAAAACAGTTTCAAGAGTTACTTTGCTTCCCTCTTCCCACTTCCCCTAATGTCAACATTTGTACACAATCATAGTACAACGGTCAAGAATGGGAAATTAACAAGAGTACAATACTACCAGTTCAACTAAAGACCTTATTCAAAACTCACTAGTTTTTCCACAAATGCCCCCTTTTTTTCCCCTCTTCCAGGATCCTGTACAGGATCTAAACATTGCATTTAGTTATTTTTCTTTTATTTCCCTTAGTTTATGATAGCTCCTAAGCTTTTCCTTATTTTTCATAATCCCGACACTTTTGTAAAGTACTGAGCACTTATCTTGTAGAATGACCCTTAATTTGAGTTTGTTTTATGTTTTCTAGTGACTGAAGTGAGATTGTTAATTTTTGTCAAAAATGATGTTGTGTTCTCAGTGTCCTTCCATATAATGAAGTTCCTATAATTGTTATATAAGATTACTGGTGATGTAAAATTTACTTGGTTAAGTTGGCGTCTCCTTTATTTCTCCAACTGTCAACTATATTTTCCTTTGGAGTTGATAAATATCATGGGGGACATACCCTGAAATGCTGCAAATACTTTCTTTTTTAAAAGATTTTATTTATTTATTTATTTGAGAGAGAGAGAAGATTGAGTGAGTGGGGTGAGGGAGGGGCAGAGGGAGAGGGACAAGCAGACGCTGTGCTGAACTCAGAGCCTTATGTGGGGCTTAGTCTCACAACCCTGAGAGCATAATCTGAGAGGAAATCAAGAGCCAGACCCTTAACTGAATGAAACACCAGGCTCCCCTGCAATTCTTATTTCTATTAAAACTTTCCTCCATGAATTTTAGCATCCACTGGAAGATTTTTATCTATGACATTTATTACTATGGTGTTCACCTAATGCTGTTTCTATTTTATTCCTTCCATCTGCATAAATTAATTAAAATTCCTTTGTGAGGAAGAGCTGAGCATGAAAGCAACATTATCTTTAAAAGAATATCTTACAGAAGAATAGAATATCAGATACTAGACTGGTAGTGAGGCTAGAGGTGTATAGCTTAGTGACTAACTGTGTGGAGCTGAAGGAGAGAGAAAGCAAGGCACAGAGGAGTCTTTTGATCTGGGTGGCTGGTGCTGTGGATAATTGAGATGAGGAGCCTAGTAAAAGGGGGCTGGTCCATGGAAGCATACCTTGATCTTTAAGATGAAAACTCATTTAAAGCTTTATACTACTCTTTGATATTCTTCACAAGGTATTTCCCAGACTGAAAAAGAGGATTCAAAGATCTGTTGTAGTTATCTCTACAAATTGAACAAATTGAAGAGTAGATGATGAAGTGGTCTAAAGTACCAAATCTACATATTCAAGCTAAACATTATAATTACTGTCATGTTTATCCTGCAGACTCCTCTAGTGGACACAGTAAAATACAAATATATTCAGACAAAACCTTCATGATGTGGCTCCTGCCCACCCTTGTTGCCTCATCGCCAGTCATGCCTTCTCATATCAGATCCCATGCTGAAGTCATATCAAACAATTGACAGTTCTCTGAATATGCTGCAAAATTTCACACTTCATGCTTTCACAGACCACGTTCACCCTTTGAGCCCACCCCCTCCCATCCCCACCCTCCCACCATAACCACAACCTCTGTTTGATTCCTACACTTTCTTTTTAATTCAATGCATGTGTTTCCAGTGCATTGTAATAGTTGGTTTATACTCTGATACAATTTGATAATAACATTAACTTTACAGTAAGGTATAATACCTACAAATTGCTTATTATATGGCAGTGCTTTACCTGTAATATTTTGATCCTGTCTCCTATAAGGTGGTTACTATTATTTTTATATAGAATCTATTATATATTATTATATATAAATATTATATATTTGCATATTTATAATTTATTAATTATTTAATCAATATTTAAATTATTTTATATTATTTAATATCAATAGCTTATTTATTTAATGAATTAACTTAATCATTTAATATATTAATTATTCACATAATTAAGATAAATATTATATATTTTTATATATAATCTATAGAGCAATCAGACAACAAAGAGAAATAAAAGGTATCCAAATTGGCAATGAAGAAGTCAAACTCTCTTCACAGATGACATGATTCTTTATATGGAAAACCCAAAAGACTCCACCCCCAAACTACTAGAACTCATACAGCAATTCAGCAACATGGCAGGATACAAAGTCAATGTGCAGAAATCAGTGGCTTTCTTATACACTAACAATGAAAATACAGAGAGGGAAATTAGAGAATCGATTCCCTTTACTATAGCACCAAGAACCATAAGATACCTGGGAATAAACCTAACAAAAGAGGTAAAGGATCTGTACTTGAGGAACTACAGAACACTCATGAAAGAAATTGAAGAAGACACAAAAAGATGGAAGACCATCCCATGCTCTTGGATTGGAAGAATAAACATTGTTAAAATGTCTATACTGCCTAGAGCAATATATACTTTTAATGCCATTCCGATCAAAATTCCACCAGTATTCTTCAAAGAGCTGGCGCAAATAATCCAAAAATTTGTATGGAATCAGAAGAGACCCTGAATTGCTAAGGAAATGTTGAAAAACAAAAACAAAGCTGGGGGCATCATGTTTTATTACAAAGCTGTGATCACCAAGACAACATGGTACTGGCATAAAAACAGACACATAGACCAGTGGAACAGAGTAGAGAGCCCAAATATGGACCCTCAACTCTATGGTCAATTAATCTTCGACAAAACAGGAAAAAATATACAGTGGAAAAAAGACAGTCTCTTCAGTAAATGGTGCTGGGAAAACTGGACAGCTATAAGTAGAAGAATGAAACTCGACCATTCTCTTACACTGTACAAAAAGATAAATTCAAAATGGATAAAAGACCTCAACGTGAGACAGGAATCCATCAGAATCCTAGAGGAGAACATAGGCAGTAATCTCTTCGATATCAGCCACAGCAACTTCTTTCAAGATATGTCTCCAAAGGCAAAGGAAACAAAAGCGAAAATAAACTTTTGGGACTTCATCAAAATCAAAAGCTTCTGCACAGCAAAGGAAACAGTCAAAAAAAAAAAAAAACGAAGAGGCAACCCACGGAATGGGAGAAGATATTTGCAAATGACAGTAAAGACAAAAGGTTGATTTCCAGGATCTATAATGAACTCCTCAAACTCAACACACACGAAACAGGCAAACATATCAAAAAATGGGCAGAAGATATGAACAGACACTTCTCTAATGAAGACATACAAATGGCTATCAGAAACATGAAAAAATGTTCATCATCACTAGCCCTCAGGGAGATTCAAATTAAAACCACATTGAGATATCACCTTACACCAGTTAGAATGGCCAAAATTAACAAAACAGGAAATAACATGTGTTGGAGAGGATGTGGAGAAAGGGGAACCCTCTTCCACTGTTGGTGGGAATGCAAGTTGGTGCAGCCTCTTTGGAGAACAGTGTGGAGATTCCTCAAGAAATTAAAAATAGAACTTCCCTATGACCCTGCAATTGCACTCCTGGGTATTTACCCCAAAGATACAGATGTGAAAAGAAGGGCCATCTGTACCCCAATGTTTATAGCAGCAATGGCCACGTTCGCCAAACTATGGAAAGAACCAAGACGCCCTTCAATGGACGAATGGATAAGGAAGATGTGGTCCATATACACTATGGAGTATTATGCCTCCATCAGAAAGGATGAATACCCAACTTTTGTAGCAACATGGACGGGACTGGAAGAGATTATGCTGAGTGAAATAAGTCAAGCAGAGAGAGTCAATTATCATATGGTCTCACTTATTTGTGGAGCATAACAAATAGCATGGAGGACAAGGGGTGTTAGGAGAATCAGCTGGGAGAAATTGGAAGGAGAGGTGAACCTTGAGAGGCTATGGACTCCGAAAAACAATCTGAGGGGTTTGAAGTGGCGGGGGGTTGGGGGTTGGGGTACTGGGTGGTGGGTATTATGGAGGGCATGGATTGCATGGAGCACTGGGTGTTGTGAAAAAATAATGAATACTGTTTTTCTGAAAATAAATAAATTAATTTATATTAAAAAATTATATATTTGCATATTTATCATTTATTAATTATTTAAATTATTTTATAATATTAAATATTAATGTGTTATTTATTTAATGAATTGATTTAATCATTTAATATATTAATTATTCACATAATTAAGATAAATATCATATATTTTTATATATAATCTATAGGGTAGGAAACAGACAGAGATAAGAGGTCACTTGCCTCAGGTTATTCAACTGACAAATTATGTTCCAAGTTGCCTGGATAACCAGGCTATATACCAAACCACTGGATCGCCTACCCTTCTCCCAAGTCCCTGAACTTCCCAGTTCAGGAGAAGTAGAGATGGAGAGTCTTTAATCTTTCCCTTCATTTCACTGTGTAAACTAGAGAGTTGACAAGTAATGGAAGGAACCAGTATCTCCTAGTTTGGCATTTTGGGAGCAGAGAGTGTAAGGGAGGGCACTGGCCTTCCAGTGTTCATTTACCCTGGGCCCCTTGCCCCTCATCAGTTTCTCAAGCAGCCACAAAATGTTTTCTAGAAAGGATGCAATCCCTCTGTCTACTTTCTGCATTCAAGTCTATTAAGTCTGCCTTTATTTTGTGCACACAGCTGAGTCAGCCACACATGTGGGAAAGGCTTCTGATAAGAGTGAGCTAGGCATCAGATACAATGGGTTTTGTGATGGCTTGACTCTGCAGAACCACAGCTGTTGTTTCCGGACTTTACCCTCTCTCACATCTGGCACTGGCTCTAACTGGGACCAATTTGGAAGCTCCAGTTGCATCTGCTGGGATAAAATATGCATAGCCGTGGAAATAATAAAAATGAAAACTCACTCTGAGTGTGTGTGTGTATGTGTGTGTGTGTGTGTGTGTGTGTTGGGGGTGGGAGACCTCACAGATTTCTATTGAGTACTTAAAATGAAAATATTGCCTTTCCCATCAAATAGCATCACAATTGCCCAGGGTGCAATTTGTGCTCATTGGCATAAACACAATGGATATTTTCACAAATGTCTCCCCACACTTTTGTTGGGGTTACCACTCAGAAGTGAGCCTTTATTTTATTTTTTAAAAGATTTTATTTATTTGTTTGACAGAGATCACAAGTAAGCAGAGAGGCAGGCAGAGAGAGAGAGGGAAGCAGGCTTCCTGTTGAGCAGCGAGCCCAGCGTGGGCCTCAATCCCATGACCCTGGGATCATGACCTGAGCGGAAAACAGAGGCTTCAACCCACTGAGCCACTCAAGCACCCCAGAAGTGAGACTTTAAATACAGTTTTTTAATAGGGCCTAAAATGGTTGGTCTGATAGGGAATCTCAATTCTACATAAGATACAATTATTACCAGACTAAAGGGACACAAAATACCCACAAAATTCTTCTTAGAGTGCGGGGTCAATTTAGATATTACTTCTATTTCTTCTCTCCCCAATCATGCCAGATCAGTGTTTTATATCTGGTATAGATATTTAAACAGTGTTCAATGAGTCAGTTGAAGAAGTTCCCAAACAATGAAAAATGTGGGAAGTCAAAGAGGAAGGTCCAGAGAAGGCACAAAATATGTTTAACTACTACTACTAACTATTGAACAGTGTGCCTGAAATTTATTTACTTTCAACCTCACAAAAAACCTGAAGTAACTTTTTATTTTATCAATAATGAGGACTCTAGGGCTTAGGAGAATCACCCTGTAAAGCTTTGAGGATCTTTACTCCCTGCTAAATCAAAGTCATAAAACAGACTGCTCCCCTGCCACCCACATCCCCAGGTGAGATACACGTAGGGAGCAGCATCAAGCTCTCATCACACTTTCAGAGTTGGGTCCCATAGGCTGGATTCTGATTCCATTGTGAATCAGCCATGTCATGTTGGGTGAATTAACTAAACTTTTTAAGCCTCAGTTTCTCCATCGGGAAAATGAGATTAATAATAGTATCAATTTTTTAGAGTTCTTGTGAGGAGAAAATAAAATTTTTAGTAAGTCCTTAGAATAATGTCCCCTGTGTATAATAATATACTAATAGGCATGATGTTTTCACAAAAGCATAGAATCAATATATATTATATATGTCATTTCAAATCCACATAGCAGCCATGAAAAAGGAATACTATAACTCCTCTTCTGTAGATCAAGAAACTGAGGTTCAAGTAACTCAAATGGTTTGTCCAAGCTCTAGAGCTAGTAAATGAGAATGCTAAGGTTAAAATTTATCCCATTTATTTTCCAGACAGCATTTTATTTTCCTTCCAACAATGAGAACTTTTGAAGTTCATTTTTATAGTCTGTTTTCGCCACTAGACCATAAGCATATGAGAATAGCAACTACATCTATCTGTTTTATTCAGAACTGATTTCCCAGCACCTAAAACAGGACCTGGAATAAATTATCTTTAATAATGAGTGAATGAATGAATGAATTAATCAAGTAATTACTTAGATCAAAGCACAACATATGGGCCAGTAAGGTCACAGAGAGGGAATCCAGAGGGTGAAGATTATTCCCAAATATATCACTATTTATCAGGGTGATGTTAAGCAAGTCAGCCCATTCTCTTGAAGCTTGCTTTTCTATTCCCCAAAATAAAGGGGTGGGCTAGTTAATTTCTGAATTTGTGAGTACTCAGTATGCAAATTGCCTTGGCTATTTGAAGAGAAGGCCATAAAGCCTTCGTTATGAAATAGTATAGTTTTTTCATCATCATTTTTTCCTTTTGTTATTAATAATATGAATTGTATACAAAGCCACATCCCACTTTCGGGGGACTACCCACCTATCTCTTGTGTTGTTTATAGGGCATTCATTTTCAGGGTTAGGGATATTTCCTCTCTATCCCATCATCATCATCCCCATCACCATCATCATCAAAGCAACCAAATATTTTTTGTGAATGCTCCTTATATGCAAAGCACCCTATTAAATATTTTATAAATGTAATCTGATCTCATGAAACCCATAGGGAAGGTATTATCGTGTACCGCATCTTATAGAAGAAGTAACTGAAGCTCAAAGTTTTATAAACTCACCTAATTCTCATACAAGCAAGTAAGGAGAGAAGGAAGCAGTGAAACCCAGAACCAGGAAACCTTTGCTCTCAGTTACTGCTCATCTTGCCTTTCCACACAAAAACACTGGCAATTTCAAAGTAGAAATGAAATGCAGGTGAAACATGAATTAAAATATACTTCTTGTTTAAGTCCTTTTTTATAACAAAGAGAAAAGCTTTGATGCTATAATGATTAAATATATAATTGTTCCTCTGTTATTATGGTGTATGGCATTGTACCATTTCTTCATGAGGCGCTCATGAAGGTAAAATAGCATAGGTTGTAAGCAATTCCATTAGCTCCTGTTAAGAACTTCTATAACCCACCATTTCATAAAGGCCCATAAGTGCTAGGCAACAGGCAAAATCCACCAGGATAATCAGAACATGAATTATTTTTAATCACCAAAATGGTCCTTTAATTCTCTGAAAGTTTTTTTTTTTTATAATGTGTAATTTAAGTAAATAAACTATAATATTTTCCTGATGCCTATATCATCACTTTTTCACATTATGAATATTGGAGTTAATGTTTGCTAAAAGCAAATAGGAGTAAAATTAAATATTTTCAATAGAAATGATAACTGAGTACTTGAATAACAGAATTGTTTGTTTAAACAAAGTAGACTAGTGTTTTATTCTATCTCAGGGATTCCATTTCTGCCATTCCATTCTGCATTTGTTCCCAAAACAATAATTAAGAACACATATTCAGCTAACTGGAAGAATAAGGAAATCTGACTGCTTTTGTATGTCATAAATCTAAATATAACTCACTACAGCTTTCAACATTCTCTGAAGAAGCCAGGTTTTCTCATATCCGCAATACTTTGAGCCTTATTCAAAGACTTTGAACTCTGTGCAAAACATGGGTGGGAGGGTCTTCGAAGAACGTTTTCTCCACTTGACAAACTCTTACTCTTCATTAAAAACTAAAAAAATAGGATAAAACACATAGAGCTGAAAAGATCATATAGTATTTCTTTTGCTTTCTTTCAACAGAGAGTTGCCCATTTCCTTATGATTCAAGGTAACTTCCTCATGCTTCCATGCTTAAAATCGCAAACTGTCAGCCCATGGAGGGATTTAAAAAGGAAACACATTAAATGTTTAAAGAAGGGGAAAATTAAGCCAAGGTTTTAAGTTAGGGCTGTTTTATGTAAAAAATCTAGATTTCAATATCTCTTGGGAAAATGAAGAAAAACAGTAAAAGAAAAGAACTGACTGTAATGGGTTGGCTGCCCCCAAATGAACAGTCACCTGGGGCTGAGAAGAAGTTGTCCCTTCAGAGAGGACAGGCTCCCTAGTGCCTCATGAACCTCACTGCTCCCTACTTTCTTTTTTTTTAAGATTTTATTTATTTATTTGACAGACAGAGATCACAAGTACGCAGGGAGGCAGGCGGCGGCAGGGGAGGGTTGTAGGGGGGTGAAAAGACATACGCATTTTCCCTCCAAACATGTATTTTGCACATATTATGTATGAGATTCTATTTCATACTGTTTACAATAGCTTATTTAAAGCTCACACTTACTTAATGAACAAGGAATTTACATTATCTCTACAAATCTGATAAAGAAAATGAGCATAGGGAATTTAAGTAATTTGCTCAAGGTCATACAGTTATATGTCTTGAAATCAGAATTCATCTCTGCAATCCACTAACTAGCACATGACCTGTGCTAGTAAATGTTGAATTAATAATGGTGATGCCATAGTTTCAACAGAAGCGTTACTACAGTTAACATTAGATGTCAAATGGTTTAAAGGACAAATCATCACATAAAAACTTATTCCCCCCAAACAAACAAACAAACAAACAAATAAACAAATGAATTTGGAAAAACAAATCCATTCAGTGGCCCTTGAATCCATGTACTTGCTTGGAATACATGAAAAGGAAAGCATGAAAGAGAGGTATGTATTGGTACTGGGTGGGGGGTGGGGGTCCTTTATCTCAAGCACAGAGAATGGGTAGGATGACTCAGATCCTGCTCTGTGTGTCCCTGAATTAGGATCTTACTCCTGTCTGGTGCATCTAATGGGCAAGAACCTAGTTGACTTCCTGCTTCTCAGTGGATATGAGAGTACTGCTACACTGGGCTCATCTCACAAGCCCAAAAATAATCAGGACAAAGGATGTACAAGTGTTTACTGTGGTTCAGATGTGGGTCACAGAGGAGGGAATGCTGAAGCAAGAGTTATCCTGAGTTCTGTTTAATAGGCCTACAAAGAAGGCGGAAGAGGCTTCCACCCCTAGAACCCACACTTGAGCATGGCTTATAAGTACTGAGTTAAAAAGTCCCAAATCACCATCAGGAAGGGGGATGCTTCTGCCTGGGTCAAGTGATCTATAGTAGAAAAATCCTCAGTAATGGAAATCTCTGTAGAATCACAAAAGTATCTCTGAGAAAAGGCATGTCTTGTAAATATCTGTAAGTTTGAAGAGTATGAAGCCAACTTAAGGAACTAGGAGCTGAAGTAAAAATCCTCTTCATCATCTTTGATACTCAGAAACTGGTTAGCAAGCTGGGTGGTGAAATAAATGAGCCAGTCATATCACTACTTCCAACTATCAGCTTCTTCCACCTCAAGTAAGTTGAAGACAAGATTTCATCCTGAATTAAGTGTGAAATTTGCTAAAAGTCTTATTGATAATGTATTTGTAACTTAAAGTGACTTTATAACTTCCTGATACCTGATTGTGAGTAGAAGATTGACAGGACCTTTGAGTTTTTACCCAGTAATGGGAGAAAGCTTAATTCTCACTGAATAACTTTTATAGGGATGATGGGAATTGCAAATAAATCTGTTTTAATTATTATAAATTGGTTTCTTCTACACAGAGATTATAAAAAAGGTGATAACGTTGATGTTGATGCTGATGCTGATTTGATTATTTTAGGGGACCCAGGTTAGTATGATTAAGGACAGGAGTTGTGGACACAGACTAACTTTGGTTCAGACTCCTTTTCTGTTATTTACTACATGTCACTGGGCAGGATGCAGAACACCTCAGAATCTTTGCTTCCTCTTCTATAAAATGGTTCCATTTTAAATAGCTTTAAATATTACATAGAATATTTAAGTTGATAATGCATATAAAGCACCTACTATATGGCTTGAATTTATTAAGCATTCAACAATAGAACCTGGTTAGCTACTGCAGTAACAATGATTCATGAATGAGTAGGTAAGATGAAGGTTTGACACTGACAGCACTACATGCCTGTCATTTCTCTGGAAACTCAGCTTTGTCTCAGCCCTGACTTCATCCTTCTCTGATCATGTACAGATGTATTCCTCATCTGGTGTGTTTGAGGGTTTCAACATATGAATTTTGGGAAGGGACACGACTTAGTTCATAGCAATGTTCAATTAAGCAATGTTCAGTGGGGAATTCAGTAAGGATGTGGAAGTGAAAGATAATCATAATCCTCAAGGTGTTTACAGGTGAGGCAGATCCAAGAAAAAAGACTTGCTGGTGTGATAACATATGCAAAATGTTTGCAGGTGGATTATTAGCAACTACCATACTAGACACTGAAGCCTGTTAAATAAATGTTATCACTGTAATCCAGAAGTATTAGCTATAGATTGACCATACTTGTGTGCACAGTATTTGCTGCACATATTTATACTGGACTTAATTCTAAAAAAGAGCCTTAAAGACCAGAATTATGATTATCTTCCTGTCACAAACAAAGCAAGTGAGGCCGGGAGGTTTTAACCTCCTTTAGATTACTAGCAGTAAGTGGCAGAGGTCTTAACCTCCAACTTTTAAAAGTACAAGCGCTTCTACCAATGGGAATAACAATAGACTTTGGATGATGTTTAGTGGAAGAATGATTAAACATTGGTCTGAATGTGAGAGGGGAACCAGAGAGGAAAACATAAGGGGTATACCTTCAGCGCCAATGTTTGAGTCTAGGAATTACTGAAAGATAAGTATTATTTTTAATGCTCATGTAACTTCTATTCATATTATAAATAGGCATTTGGCTAGTGGCATAAAATATAGCTATTAACTTGTTACAGTTACATCAGAATCACAGGGTAGGTTTTGATGATCTATGACTTTCCTGACCATCCCATAAGAAATATTTTCTTGTTCTATATTTTCTTTTGTCAAAATTTCCCCTGAAAGGCAATTTAGTAAACCAAATCTTCCTACTGAATTATTTTATCTGTATTTGGGGCAAGGAGGGATTCTCACTTTAAAAGGACAGTGCTGATCCCTAAAAATCACAAGATTAAGACTTAAAAGAAAATTCTCTAAAGGGTTTAGTCCCAAGTAGGACAAGATCATATAAAAACCAACAAGCATTTCTAGTGTTCTAGATGCTAGGTGAGTCTCTAAAACACATACATTTTCACATTTAACCTTGGCACAAGTTAATGAGAGATCCCCCTCATCTTAAAAACTAGAACCTGGGATGTAGTAAGATGCACTAAATTAGCCAAATAGCTAGTTGTGCCAGGATTCAGCCTTAGAGAGTGAAATTGTTTTTCTTTTTTAAAGATTTTTATTTATTTATTTGACAGAGAGAGAGAGTGAGCACAAACAAGGGAAGCAGCAGAGGGAATGGCAGAGGGAAAAGCAGGCTCCCCATTGAGCAAGGAGCCTGATGCTGGACTCTAGCCCAGGACCCAAGGATCATGACCTGAGACGAAGGCAGATGCTTAACTGACTGAGCTGCCAGGCACCCCATTATCATTTTTATGAAAGGGCTATTCTGGAATTGAATATTTCTGGCAGAACTTAGATTAATAGAGGTTATGAGTGGCCCAAAGCAACACATCTAATTATTATTTGGTACAGCATAGTCTTATTCTATATATCCATCCAGCAAGTATTTGTTATGAACCTAGTATCTTCAAACAAAAATATGAATTGGCTTGGAAATACATATAAAATAATATATAAAATAAATTGGGAAATAGAAGCCATACAAAAATAAAGATGAACCAGAATAAAAATCAGTACCAAACACATATTTATTAAATTATTAACAATTTCTAGTGGAGATTAGCAGAGAAGAGTTAACATAGCACTCCTGAAACCAAATCCCTAGAAGGCTCTTATTACCTAGGTTGGCTCATGGCTGAGCACTGGGAACAGGTGTTTCAGGAGGGTTTTTAAACAGATAAAGTGGCTCACTGTGCCTAAACTATTTGTATAAAATAAAATGTGGTGTATGGTAAGTTATTGCTTGTCTTCTGGGCAAGTGGACTTTGGATACATGCTAGACAGAGGATGCCTATGTGACCAATGAAAACCTTGGGCAGTGAATATTTAATGAGGTTCCTTCATAAACAACATTTCATGCATCACAACTCATTGCTGGAGAGGAACTGAGTGTGTCGTGATTGACTTCATTGGGAGAGAACACTTGGAAGCTTGTGTTTGGTTTCCCCAGACTTGACTTTATGCAGTTTTCCCTTCGCTAATTTTGTTTTGTATCTCTTCTGTGTAGTAAATTAGAGCTCAGTAATAACTAGTATTATTACAACTATTATTTATGGTGTTGCTACTCTAGATTAGGCATTGTATAAGTACCACAGACAACATGATCTCAGTTATTCTCCACAACAATTCTGTGTCATAATTATTAGTACGCTCATTTTAAGAACAGAAAATTGAGTCTCAGAATGGTTAAATAACTTGTCCTGGATCAAATTTACCTGAGGCCTGTGTTTTCAGCTAGCCTATCTTCTTATTCTGCTCTGCTCATATCAAGATAGGAGAGAAATTTCTTCCATGGATCTCTAAAAGGAGACACTGAAACTTTATTTGATAGTATCTTTACAGTAAACTTAGTAGTAAGCTTTATATGATTCCTTCTCATAATGTCCTTCCATGCAATCAAGACAAAGCAATCTACTCTTGTCACACTGCTTCCAGGTTGGAAGAGAGGGAATGTGATTCTGCCATTCCTAAATCCAAGTTCTGTATTGCTTTCTTTCCATTTAGAAACATTCCTTCATAAGACGGGCTCAAACCACCTACTTTAGTCTAAATTTGTTTTGCACAATAGTCTTTAAAGACACTTGTTCTTGAATTAAAAATAACCAACTGGTGGAGAGGTGTGTGTGTAGGAAAGCAACAAGCTGTAAGTGCAGAGGCACCATTCTGGTTTTGCTCCGCTGGTCTGTGTTCCTCTCAGCTCTCTTCCTTGCCCCTCCCCCATGTCAGGGGAGCATCATAAGTGAAGAACTTAAGATACATTAAACATCATTCTTTTTGTAGAAGGCTTCCAGAGGCCTCCCCTTATTTTACCTTAGTCCCCTCATCCTTGATCCCTCTCCTACCAACTTTCGGGATTTTATATCCCACTACACTGACATGAAGATAAGTCCTCTTTCTCTCTGGGTCGTAAAATTAATTCATCATATTGTAAATAAAACAGTAAGAAAGGAATAAAGCATATAGTAGGTTAAAACAGGTTCAGTTTTCTTGCCCTAAGAATGATTTATGAGTTTCCTTCAGCGGTGGTCTTGACCCTGAATGCTTTCCTTCCTTTCCTTCCTTCTTTCCTCCCTTTCTCCCTCCCCTCTCTTTCTCTTTGTTTCTTGTTTCTCTTTCTTTTCTTTTTTATTCTTTCCTTTTCAACTCAAAATACTTCCTCTCCTTTTTAATTTACATCTGTGGCCCTTTGTTTCACACATCAATTGCCCTACTGCCAGAGCTACAATGTGGATCAGTTTCTTGCAGACTGGGGGATTCTCAAGCCAACCTGCTTTAGGAAGTAGTAGGTTAGGAACGTGGCTATTACACTACTGACCGCTGCCATACACTTCACAACCACAGGAAAGAGAGGATTGATGAGAGTTTTCTTATGGCTCTATTTAACCCTTCCTTGCCATTTGAATAGAAGCTTCTGACTCAGGGCAAAGTAATAGGATAAGAAGTATCAGCTGTACATAGTGTACCTTAGTTACTGGTATTTGTCAAACCCTGCCCATTAACACCACTTAGATTCTCAGAAAGAACAGGGAATTTTTAAAAGATTCAATAAAAATTTTGAGAGAGGAAAATAAAATTGATTTTGGTCTTTCAAACATTTTATCTAAATAATCTGAGGTCTCCTGCAATAAAGTTGATGTCTAACTTCTCATTCTATAGACTTAGAGGATTAATATTTTGCTTGTGTCTCTGTGGAACTCAAGGCTTATACAATGTGATTCAAAATCCTGTACTCATGCCTCTGGCCAACTTGTGGAGAAGTATGCCTGGACCAGGTGTATTAGGACACAGTATTGGGCAGGCACTTCTTTCTTTTGAGTTCAAGAACCCTTTGAAACACAGGAAAACCAGCCTGAGCCTGGGCAACAAACAGAATGGCAGCTCTTCAAGGGAGTTTTATACCAACACTGGGAACACCTGCTACCAGCACCTGGTGGTTTGTGGGAAGATCTTACTTGCAAAGTTCCTCCCAGGGACATGGTAGAACTGCTTCACTAGTACATTGCCATATAAGGCCAGCAGGGGGCATCTGGCCTATCAGAAGGTATTGTGGTCGTCTTTCCACCTTCATCAGCTACAGTAACCCCCACCTTCCCCATCCTCCCATCCCACATACTTTATCCATGGGGTATATGTTCCAAGACCCTAGTGGGTGCCTGAAACTGCAGATAGTACCAAACACTATATGTACTAATTTTTTTTCTGTACATATACACACATACCTATGATAAAATTTAATTTATAAATTAGGCACAGTAAGAGATAACATACATAAAGTAGAATGATAACATATATAAAGTAGTAATAAAGTAGAACGATTATAACAATATACTGTAACATTTATATACATGTGATATCTCTCTCTCAAAATACCTTATTGTAGTGCAATCACCCTTCTTCTCCTTGTTATGTTGTAAAATGATAAAATGCCTACATGATGAGATAGAGTAAGATAAATTATGTAGGCATTGTGACTAGCATTAGGCTACTAATGATATGTTAGAAAGAAGATTATCTGCTTTCAGACCGTGAGTGACAATAAGTAACTAAAACCATGGAAAGGGTAATTGGGAATAAGGGAGGATTACTATACAGAGGACCTAAATAGATAGCTGGCTTGCTGTCCAGTGGCTCCTAGAAAGATGGCTATAGATTAGAAATCTACAGTAAAAGGACCAATTTAGGTAGACATCTCCCAACATTTAGAGGACTTTTATATTTCATAATCCTATCCAGAAATTCACGGATTCAGTTGCCTTGCAGTGCATTTCACAACCCATTTATTTTGTAGGGCACAATAGGACATTCTATTTTTAGGTTAAGCATTCTATGGGTATATAAAATGGCCTGAGCAGGGGGTGCTTAGTTACACCTGATTTAAAGATTAGATGCTAAAAGCACATTGTTCAACGACTGACTGAATGAGTGAATAAACAAATACTGGAACTTTTTTGACTATGCTGAAGATGTGAATTCTCTGGATTCTCAACTATCTGCCTAAACACTAGAGTTTATTCAACACTAAACGTTGAGAAAAATGTTCATCAGCTTTATCTCACCAATGCATTCTGCTCTATAATCTGAAATTAAAAGGAGGAAGTCTATATAATTAGGCTATGACTTTCCCAGGTTTTCCTTCTTCATGAGAGGATATGAATCCTGCCTGCAGTTCAGATGATTATGAAAGCATCGGAATTCATCCACAAATATAAAAGAGATGTATAAAGGTTGTTATTCAGGAAAATAAATTCATATGTACTGCCTATCTATTTTTTTTTAAAGATTTTATTTATTTATTTGACAGACAGAGATCCACAAATAGGCAGAGAGGCAGGCAGAGAGAGAGGAGGAAGCAGACTCCCTGCTGAGCAGAGAGCCTGATGTGGGGCTCGATCCCAGGACCCTGAGATCATGAACTGAGCCGAAGGCAGAGGCTTTAACCCACTGAGCCACCCAGGTGCCCCCTGCCTATCTATTTTTACCAAAAGTTTGGTTAAAGGAAATGGCACATGCAGTGGGGTGGCCTCAAGACCATTACTAGGCACTGAACTCCATTCTCGGATTATTCCACAGAGCATAGGATATTTACAACAGGCATTGCCCCACCTTATTTCCTAGCAGATGTGTACCTACTAAACTTTGACTCAGCTTGATGTCATCAATATTTAGTGACAAGGAGTATGACAACAACAAGAACAGCCCTATTCAACTAATCAGAATATCCACCGTAAGAATATTGTTGAACACAACACTCATCGCATTATACGCTGCCCTGAATTTTCTTAGGTCATCATAATAGGAATAAAAAGTTATGTTGCTCCTGAGTATCTACTCTGCTTTTAATTTGTGGGCACTGGAGTTTTGTGGTCCCCTCTCTGTACCTGCTTTTAAAAACTTACAAAGTTGTGGTACATTTCTAAAAACTATGCAGGACTTAAGTAGCTGAATATTTTACATATCAATATCATGCATGGGCTCATATTTCCATCTTAGTCCTCATTCTCCCTCTTCCTCTCTCTTGTTTTTTCTCTATGTATATTTTAATTTGCTGTATATTTTTTTAGGGAAGGTGCCTTAAATGATGGCTGGAACAAGATGTAGAATAAATAAATGTTATATAAACATTGTTTATTATTGATAATTGTGCTTCAGTAAATTCAACATCAGCAGTCTTAATTCAGGCCTGATAGAGTAATCAGCTCCTGCACACACACATTACTGAATCCCAAGCAAGAGGCAGCTCCCCAACTCCCTAAGACTTTGCTAGGAAGATTCACTGCCATCAAGAGGCCTGGCTCCCAAGACTCTCATTGATATTTCTGCCTAAATTGCTCTTCTAAAACACTCTTTCAGGAAGCATTTTTTGACCACCAAATCCTTCTTCCCCACCACAGATAAAGTTATATTTTCTTTGTGATAACTTCAGACCCTGCATACAGGCTCCAAACTACATTAAATGGTTATTGTACTTGGTTTACTTACTCTACTAGACTATGAACTCCATTGTGCTGGTCTTATTCTTTTCATATCCATAAAGCCTAGAATATAACATACATTCCTTAAGTCATATCTGAAATTTAAAAATTTATTTCAATTGGGTAGAAAAATAAAAGTCATGAAATGATTCAGAAGCAGAAACACCATTTCTAATATCCTCATAAAGTAAATCAATTCAATTGAATTAATAAAAATTGTCTAACCATTTTGCTAAATATGGAAGATATAAGCATTTCTAATAAAACAGTGTTCCTGTTATAGTTCCAAATATGTCCAACATATAGTCTGATGGAAAAGATGCTTAGAACTTTCAGATTTAGAATGTGGGTTTTATACACATATATAAAACTTAAGCTATGTGATACAGAAGTTAGGTTTGGGTTTGATCACTGCCTTTTCTCCTTATAATTTCTTTGCCTTGAGGAAAGCTCTCTGATCTTCAGTTTCTCAGATATAAAACATAGGTCATAATCTGCCTCACGGCACTATGAGGATCAAAAGACACCATGCTTGAAAATCCCTCAACCCAATGCAGAGCACACAACAAGAGCTTAATAAATGCTAGCACTTACAGAACCTACTGCATACAAAGCACTGTTCTAGGTCCTGAGACAGAAAAATAAGTAAAACATGCTCTCTGTCTTTGAAGAAATTAGGGTTTAGTGGTGGAAGCTACCTAAGTAGGTTTTCAGTAAGCCACAGGAAGTGACTAACAGAAATGTGGACATGGAGTCGTGGAAATGCAGAAATGTGAAATTTAGTCCCTTATCTCTACACAGTCCTATATGCTCTAATAATAGGATAATAATGTGAAACAATTAAGGATGTCTTCCTCTCTGGAACAATCTATAATACTTCAGTGTTAAAGAAGTTGACACCATCTAAAACACTAGCAATGATGAAAAAAAAAAGTTATCAGAGACCTTCAAAAACTAAAAGCTTTTAATCATATACAAGAAAGAAAATGTATGAAGGGGAAGATAAGCCAACAAAACCATCTTTCCAACTCCGACCCCCCAGCTCTAGACATGTTTGGGGTAAGGAAAGAGCTGAAGGAAGCACAAGAGAGCTACACTGTGGGTTTGTCTTCCAGACTCGCCCACCATAGGCTTAGACTGGATGAGGAAGAAGGGGTGCAGAAGTAGGAGACACCCTCTCTTTGATTGGGAGATTAGAGAGTAGAGCCAACCTAGGCCTCCTTTATCCTGTGTTCGGATGATAGGTAAATACCAATGAGGGATATTAGGGTGATATGGGTCACTCCCTAGAGCCTGGAATTTTCTGCAGCAAAAAACTGATACAGGAGACACTGAAATCAAAATGCATGGCAAAACAAGGGCAATGGAATGTATCTCAATAAGACGTCCCTGGGGTTCAGGTGAGGGCACCATGATATCACCACTACGGGTTAATGCCAGGGCACCTGAAGACTTCCCAGGAGTTATTCAGCTCCTTACACAGAGTACGCAGTGGATTTTGTCAGAAGTGAAACTGAGGCAGATGAAGTTTGAGAACAGAGAGATCCTCCTCCATGCACTGTGCCCATAGCAGAACAAGCCCTTCGGAGCTTCCTGAATCTGAACAGAATGTGATTGAATGATACACCCACCCAATGGACTAGGAAATCACTGCATTACTCTGACTTTACCTGAAAGAGACCAGATTTAGTTTCTGCATCAGGCTTAGATAGCCTGGAAGCAAAACACTGCAATGTACAATAGGAAAATAGACTTACATTTTTACCTTACATGAAACTGTGCCTGCTACTTAACATTTTTCTTCTATATGATTTTCTGGGAAGCCAAGGGGAAAGATAAAACCCACAATAAGGTCCATGAAGGCCACAAACAGGCTTGCCTTTTCATCATGGTATCCCTGTGCCATGTACGGGGCTCAAGGCAATGCATTGTGGCTGCTGACTTTCTGATATATTTGGGACATAAAATTATTGAAGTGACAATGATTATGAATACACTTCTAATAAAACACAATAGGGAAAGGAACTCTGTTTTTGCCATCCTCAGCTTTTTCAAAACAATTCTACTAGGCTCTGGTTCCTAATTTTGGTGTGAAGAACAGATTACATTGATAGGCTCAAGATACTTCCTCATCCTAGCCCTGGGAACCCACATACAACTCTTGGCCCCATCAGCTGAATATTTAACACTGACTTCCATACTAGAACACAGAGTAGGAATATGGAGAGGTCTACAGAAAACCTTGGGTATCCAGAAACTCTGGAATTACATGCAACCACCTGAAGTTACCAATTACTTGTGAAAAACTCTTAGCATGTGTTTGGAAAGAAATTCTGCTCAAAACCTGTGACTTCCCTTGAGGTCGGGGCTCCTGCCTCATTCAGTTTTGTATCTGCAGTACCCAGGAGACTGGTGTATATAGTAGAGATTCAGTAAACATTTAATTCAAGCATATCTGCAACATCAGAGCCTTTGGGAATTTTTTTAGATTAAAAAAAAAAATCTGTTCTTTTTGAAGTCTATGCCCAGAATGTATGAGTGCTAACATAATTGAAAAGTTTGCCAGAAGGATTGGGAGAGAGTATATTATAACAGTCTTGTCTGTCACAATAAAGTCTTACATATTTATATGCAGATGAATTTATAAGCATCTATTTCACATAACACATTTTATTTTGCATTTTTTGCCCATACTACAAAACTTTTCTGTGCCAATAAATGTCATTAAGTGCTTTATTTTGCCAAGAATTATTTCTTTAAATAATTATAATACTTACAATATTCAATATAATAAAAGACATAAAAGGTGGTTAAAATTGTCCTAACACAGATGAGGATGCTCAGATTCATAGAAATTAAGTGACGTTACCAAGTCACCATTTGTAGTAGACAGTTTTCTGAGAACAGTCAGATAATCAATTGTAAAAACTGTTTAGGGACTAGCTAAAAAAACTTAATTTTTTTAAAAGATGCTATTTATTTATTTGAGAGAGAGAAGGAGAGAGAGCACATGCACACATGAGCAGGGGGAAGGGCAGAGGGAGAGGGAGAAGCAGACTCCCATCTGAGTGGGAAGCCTGACTCCCAGCTCAATCCCAGAACTCTGGGATAATTCCTGGGATGGAGCCCCGAGTAGAAGGCAGACACTTAACTGACTGAGCCACCTAAGGCACCCAGATAAAGAAACTTTAGACTACAGGTAGTAAGAAATATTGCTGATTATTAAGAGTTATTAATATACTAAACTATATGTATATTTGTCACACTCCTATAATACAAAGAAGTGCTGCATGGAAGACAGTCAAAACAGATGGGCGAAAAATTTTAAAATCTGGAACAAACTGATTTTAAAAAGAAGATGTAGGAGTGCCAGGGTGGCTTAGTGGGTTAAGTGTCTGACTCTTGATCTCGGCTCAGGTCATGATCTCAAGGTCTTTGATGGAGTCCCACACTCCATACTGAGCGTGGAACCTGCTTGAGATTTTCCCTCCTCCCTCCCTTCCCCTGCTCATGCTCTCTCTAAATAATAAAATATTTTTTTAAAGATGATTTAGACATCTTTTCGGCCAGAAAATATGAGTCTCCCTATCATATAAATGAATCCCTAATCATTTAAGTTACCCCTTTAATCACTGCTTTCTGCAAGAGGAATATATAAGAGCACACCATGCCAAAGAAAGCGATGTCATATGTTCAAGTGTGTTTGCCTTTTTCTCTAAGCAGAAACTTTGCCTTCTATGTGCTTATCACTGTTCTGTGCCTTTGACACCGCATAAAATATTTGGTTAATAGTTCCTGTACAATCTGTTAGGCTCCTCTCTTAACCAGCTGCACTACAACATAGCCAACTTTCTGCCAAAACAAAAAATATTTTTGACACTTACATATGATAATTGACAACCAACACAACACTTTCCTGGGTTATCTGCCATTGCTGTGTGTCCCCAAGGTCCACACTATTTTAACTCCAGCACCTCACTTAATATACCATATCATAAACATCTAATTATTTATATGTTTCTCTACTGAATTATACATTCATTAATGACAGAGACTCTATTCAAAGAGCTCCTTGTAGGCACCTGGCACGTGATAGGTTTTCAGGTATATATTTGATCAAATCAATGAACAAAGACTCATTGTTAAGTACTTGACCCTGAATGAGAAAACCTTATTATAGGGTTCTGGGAAGCTAGTTCACAAAGATTTCAAAAGGTAATACTGAAAGACAAGGTATGAATGATAGTATTTAGATCCAGATCAGAATTGCCCTCCCAACCCCACATCATGTCCACATGCTCCCTAGTAACCCTGCTCCAGAAAACTGAGGGTATGGTATACAGAATGGCTCCCCAAAGATATTCACCTGTGAGTATTTTATGTTACATGACAAAAGGAACTTTATAAATGTAATTAAAGTTATGGTGGACCTTAGCACAGGAAGAATACCCAGGATTGTTCTAGTGGACCCAATGGAATCCCATGAGCCTAAAAACAGAGAACTCTTTTCAGGCAGGGAGCAAGACAGATGGTACAGAAGGGGATAGCAGAGATATTTCAAATGTGAGACAATTAGACACACAACTTCTGGCTCTGAAGATGTACAGGCCCAAATACAAAAACCAGAGAAAGGTCTCTAGAAACTGACTGGCCTCTGGCTGATAGCAAGGAAATGCAGACATCAGTCCTTCATCCATAAGGAACAAGATTCTTCCAATAACCTGTATGATCCTGGAAGCAGATACTCCCTCAGAGGCTCCAGATAAGAGTCCAGCCTAGCCAAAGCCTTATTTTGGCCTTTTGGGACCCAGAGAAAAGGAGTGAGCTGAGCCTGCCCAGAGTCCTGACCCATGGATACTATATGATAAAAAGTTTGTGTTCCGTGAAGTATGTGGTGATTTATTATTGCAATAACAGAAAACTAACACAGAGGTATCCCCAAAATGATTCTCATTAAGAAAGTTTTAAGAACCTATAGCATGGTCACAACCAAGTAGGAGAGGTATTTGGAGTCCCTGAGCGGAGAAAAACATTTACTCTGGAGATGTTGCATTCACTCCTATCTAGATGTCAATGGTTCCGAGTAGGAGCAATATTCCTGTACCCACATTTCCGGGTAGGAGCAATATTCCTGTACCCACAACTAGAGATGAATAAGACTTTAATGTTCTTAGGCTCAAAGTTGTCAAGTCGCCTTGAACAGTGGTGCTTTTAAGGAGAGCTGCATTTCAGAAAGTTTGGGTTAAGAAAAAGCTTCTTGGGCTCATCCGGGTGCTTTCCTCTACCTATATATAACATTTTAATGAATTTATTTGACCTAGTGACTCATCAAATCATGCATTAGTACTTTTGTGTATCCATCTATCCATTAGTGCCAGGCGTTATGCTCAGTAGGTGAGCTATAGGATAAATGAAAAAGTAGCCCTCAAGAAGTTTAAAGTCAAGAAAGACAAAGAGAAAATCCTCACACACAGTAAATTGGGCACTTCACCCATAAAGGCTTGACCCATACCTGGTACCCATTTTTTTATTTTTAATGCATCCCATCCCCTGACATTCTATTGTGTACCCATGTGGCCACTGAAATTATCACTTCTCTCCCACTTCATGTTTACCATTAAAACATAGCATCCACTCAAAGAGGCCATCTCTGTTCTGACCCAGTTCTCTGTAAGGCATTGCTATTCTAGTCTGAGTACATTAGGATTCAGGATCCTAAAACACCCCCATAATCATAAAATGGCCTTCTATAATATCCTACCTTAATTTGTGGGACTGAATATCATGAGATATTACACCTTCATTATGTTACTATAATATGGAAAAAGGGATTTTGCAGGTGAAATTAAGGTTAATAATCATTAGGCTTTAATGTGATCACAAGATCACTTTGGTGGGTAAAATGTAATTACATAATTTTTTTTAAAGATTTTATTATTTATTTGACAGACAGAGATCACAAGTGGACAGAGAGGCAGGCAGAGAGAGAAGAGGAAGCAGCCTCCCTGCCGAGCAGAGAGCCCGATGCAGGGCTTGATCCCAGGACTCTGGGATCATGACCCAAGCTGAAGGCAGTGGCTTTAACCCACTGAGCCATCCAGGCACCCCTAATTACATAAATCTTTTAAAAGCGGAAAGTTTTCTTTCTATAGCTAGTGGCAGGAAGGAAAGTCAGAGAGATTCAAAGTGTGAACAATTTGCTTTTGAAGGCAAAAAGTGCCTTTGCTGATTTGAAAATGGAGTGGGACACAGGATAAAGAAACTGGGTTGTCTTTACTCTAAGAAGTAGCAGAAAGTGATCTTGGCTGACAGCCAACAGGAAAAGGGGATATCAGTCCTACAACCACAAGAAATTACAGATGTGCAACAATCCAAATGAGTTTGGAAAAGGACCCTGAGTTTCAGATGGGAACACAGCAGAGCCTTGAGTTCATGTATTATGAGAAAGGGCACAGTTGACCCTGCTCAAAGTTAGTTCTACAGAACTATGAAATAATAAATAGGACTTGTTTAAGCCACACAGTTTATGGTAAATTTTTTACACAACTGTAGAAAAAAATAGATTTCTATAATAAAAAATAATTACATTCTCCTAAAAGGAATAATTATTTCCTTTGTTAGTCATCCAATGAGGTACTATTAAATAGTTAAATGGAAGAATAAACTTGTGTTCTCCCACTGTGGCCTAGATTTTAAAAATCAAGAATGTCTAGACTGTGCTTTTCTTGTGGGTGACATATGGCACCCATTGCATGGAAACAAACCACGTCTGGTGGCCTCCAGCTCTGCCATGTAGATCCAGTCACATAAATTCATGCCACGTACTAGGTTATCCTCAATCTCTTTGTTCTTATGCTTTTAGACAATCTTAAGATGAATGTTAACAGGCTTCCTGAGCAACTGTAGTATAAAAAGAAGAGGTCTTATCTCCAGCCTTATGCAGAACATGGTACCAAAGTCCAGTATTTTAGTATTAGTGATTTGCTTTTGTTTTTGATTTTAGGGTAATAATTGGGTTTGTAGTAATCTACCCTGAAAGTTTGGGACATTTTAATAGAGGTAGTTATTTCTTTAAGTATGGTTATATCTAATGTTCGTTAATTTTTTTGAATAGTATCTATCAGATGAAATGATACTGAAATGTTCATATTCAACCACTGTGAATTGACCAAAACAGTAGCTTCATATGGTTAAAATTAATCTTTTTTAAAAATATTTTTTTATTTATTCATTTGAGAGAGAGAGAGAGCAAGTAAGCACAAGCAGGGAAAAGGGCAGGGAGAGAAGGAGAAGCAGACTTCCCACTGAGCAGGGAGCCTGATATGGGGCTTGATCCTAGGATCCTGAGATCATGACCCGAGCTGAAGGCAGAGGCTTTAACCCACTGAGCTGCCCCGGTTAAAATAAATCTTAAGAGAGGTTACTAATTATGCCTCCATCAGAAAGAATGAATACCCAACTTTTGTATCAACATGGATGGGACTGGAAGAGATTACGCTGAGCGAAATAAGTCAAGCAGAGAGAGAGAGTCAATTATCACATGGTTTCACTTACTTGTGGAGCATAAGGAATAAAACGGAGGACATTGGGAGATGGAGAGGAGAAGTGAGTTAGGGGAAACTGGTGGGGGAGACAAACCATGAAAGGCTGTGGACTCTGAGAAACAAACTGAGGGTTTTGGAGGGAAGGGGATAGAGAGTTGGGTGAGCCTGGTGGTGGGTATTATGGAGGGCATGCATTGCATGGAGCCCTGGGTGTGGTGCATAAACAATGAATGCTGGAACACTGAAAAGAAATAAAATAAAATAAAATGAAAAAAAAAGGTAGAAAAATAGTGAAAAAAAAGGAGAAGTTATTTATACAGTGCCTTAATTATTTAAAACAAAACAAAAAAACACTTGGTCATAATGATTGAAAGGTTCTTTGGAATAAGTTATGGGTAGGTTACTAATAAGCTCATATGTGTTCAGGAAATAATATTTCACATCATTATGGCAGTTGATAACAATATTTGACATTCATTCATGCATTTATTTAGTCAATTGGTCATTTATTTTTTCAAGACCATCGTCAAACATTTACTAAGAACTTACAACATGCCAGAAGTAAACTTAGGAACTGTTGATATAAAGGCAAAAACCAGAGTGTATGCCCTCAGAATCCAACAACAGAGACACCCAATTAACCCAGGATGTTATAAGCTCTATGTGACAATAACATACATTGTAGGTAAGAGAAGAATTCATCCCAGGCTAGTGGTAAGGAAGAATTTACTGGAGGAAGTAATATATTATCTACAAATTAAAGGGGGAGTGGGCATTAACCAAGCAGACATTTGGAAAAAAAGGCATTTTGGAAGGAGGATCACAAGTCCCATGACAGGAGAGTGAGAGAGGATGATGTTTTGGGGGAAATGACAGAGCAAGGAGTAAAATCTTGGGCTGCAAAAATGTCAAGACTGAAGAAAAGCCTGGAGTAAGACAGAAGCTAACTCAACACAGAACCATTTGTGCTTCGTTAAGGAGCTGGGTCTTTATTGTCTGCTACTTAATAATTTTAGATCTTTTGAGACTTAGTAATTCCAAAAGTAATGATATATCCTGAGTGCCTTTATCATCTTCTAGACCTGCTTTTTTTTTTTAACTGAAGTATAGTTGATACAATGTTACATTAGTCACAGGTATACAACAGAATAATTCAACAAGTCTATACATTATGTCATGCTCACCACAAGTGCAGCTACCATCTGCCATCATACAACACTATAATAATACCATTGACTATATTTCCTATGCTGTATCTGTCATCCCTGTAACTTATTGATTCCAGAACTAGAAGCTGTACCTCCCACTCCCCTTCAACCATTTTGCCCATCCCCTCATCCCTCATGCCTCTGACAACCATCAGTTTTAGCAACAAATGTCTCACATTTGAAAGAACCATTTCCTGGGTTGCAAAAGGCCACCACATTCAGAAATGGGTAGAAAATCAGGAAAAAAGTACAAATTCCATATGGCAGCATCAAAAAAAGCGGGCTGACTATGAGCAACTCTACGGCAATAAATTTGACAATCTGGAAGAAATGGATGCATTCCTAGAAACATATAAACTACCACAACTGAACCAGGAAGAAATAGAAAGCCTGAACAGACCCATAACCAGTAAGGAGATTGAAACAGTCATTAAAAATCTCCAAA
>NC_081557.1:55649054-55654388 GCF_022355385.1 Mustela nigripes
CCCTGGGGATAAAAATATATGTTTATAAAAAATAAAAAATTAAAAAAAAAAAAGGGGGCTGAAAATAATACATTTGTTAGTATCAAACATATAAGGAATAGATTGTCCTTCTTGGTTGCTGCTGCTATTTATTTATTTTTTTTCTTCTGACCACTGATATTGGCAGTTGGGATTTGCAGTTCACTTTGTGGCAATGGTCTGAGTAAATGACTTAAGTGTGCAACTTAAGTACATTGCAGGCAGGAGTGTTAACAGTCCCTCTGTGACTTTGCCTGTAGAATGACTGTTGTGTTTTGTATTGAGATAATGTGAGTTTAAATTTTAATATGGTAAACTTGTGACCATGTTTTCTAAGAGGTCAGATAAGGAAAAGGAAAGTGAAAATGATGACAACACAAACACCAGCATGACCCATACACGAGAAAAATAAAATTAAATTAAACAACTGTGTTCTTTCTTGTTAGAAGGACATTAGGGAGGACAATAATCTAAACAAAGCATACCACATAATATACAGAAAGGAATATATACAAGATATGCACAATATACAAGAATTAGGAATTTTGGCACAGTAAAGATGTGAATGGGTGAAATTTTATAATTTTGGGATAAGCCAATCAAGTACTTCTAAAATAATCAAAAGTTTTTGTTTTTGTTAGTTTTTATTTGTTTGTTTAGTTTGGCTTTTTAAAAAAATCTCTCCAAGACATTAATGCTCAGGAAAAAATACCAGGTGAATTAGCTTGGGGATACCATATGAATGAACACACATTTTATTGTTATTCCCTTGACTGTTGTATGAAACTTAGTAAGGTTACATTCCCTGATTCAGAGGTTACAACTAAATTGTCCCATGACAAACAAAAGGGGAAATTTTGATCACAGATGAGTGGGCCCCTTACAGAGCAGAGCTCTTTCTGTGAGATCTTAACCAATGAATATGTTTTCTACTGGGTATGGTGAGTGATACATTGAATCATAACAATATAAGTTCCCCCTAACACTGAAGTACTGTGATATAAAAAGTGTATTTTCAAATTATTTTCTTGATTTGTATGTAAATTTTAATGATGTTGCAGAAGACATAAAACAAAAGATTCTTGATGTTTTGTTCAAACATAAACTAGACTTTGATCCCTAATCTGCATGTTTAACAAAGAGTACAAATGTAAATTTTGGCAGACTCCTTTTAGTCTATATACTTCTTATCAAAGAAAATGAAAATATCTGCTCATTGTCCTATACACCTCATGCCCACTGATAAGAAGGGGTATGCTTTGTGACCTACAAAATGGATGCTTTCATAATGGATGTTTATGATCACTTCTCAGTGTCCTGAAGATGTGCTGGAGAACTTAATGAAATTTTCTTTTTCTTTTTATTTATTTTTTTATTAAACTTTTTTTTTTAAGATTTTATTTATTTATTTGAGAGAGAGACAGTGAGAGAGAACAAGAGCGAGGAGAAGGTCAGAGAGCGAAGCAGACTCCCCGTGGAGCTGGGAGCCCGATGCGGGACTCGATCCTGGGACTCCGGGATCATGACCTGAGCCGAAGGCAGTCGTCCAACCAACTGAGCCACCCAGGCGTCCCCTGAAATTTTCAACTTTACAGAAATTAAAGGAAATAATCCCTTCAGGGATGTGCCTATAAAATGGCTATTGTTGTTGCCTGCCATACAAAAGATACTAAACTGTTGGTCTGATATTGTTTTCAAAGTTTGGGACAAGAAGAAATCCTTCTCTAATATACTCTAATAATTGAGGATAAAAATGGAGAAAGGATTATAATAAAACAGTAATGTATATATTTTTTTCTCCAAAGCTGCGTGATGACCTTTGAAGAGGTCTTAAAGGGCTTAGAAAAGGATGAGATGTTTGATGTTACATTTAGGCTGCAAAAAAAAAAAAAAATTCACACAGTGGGGGTAAAAAAAGACCCATTTTAGAAATAAGACTGCTTCAGAACCTAAAACAAACAATCATATAAAATATCACCAGAAAAGGGCAGCCAAGTTAAATACTTGTTTCTCAATTTCTTGACTAAAACTGTAACTTATTTGGAATTCAACTTCACTTTCAGAAGTTCAAATTATTTGTACCTAAAGCCATTTTCCCTGAGAAAGAGGTATAATTTAGGATGACATTCAATGCGCTTCAGTGTTTGAAAATGACATAAATTTTTAGATATGGTGAGCATGATCAACAGAGAGATGCAAAGGACCCAAAGGATTGACTAATGGTCTCTAAAAACAAGCCTGCAGATACAACGTGGATGATTACTTTTGAGAGCAGGAAATTGGTGTGGGGGGGGCAGGAAACGAATTTTTTAAAGTCTAAAAGTCTACTGTACTAGTAACTAAAACCCTAATTCTTCCATGCTCAAATGCCATTTTCTAGAAAATACTTAGTTTAATATCATCACAATGGAATGATACCAGATATCATTGTAATGTAGGCTTCATAAAAGCAAAATTGCATGTAAAAGTGAATTTTATGTTTGACTGTATTCCATAGTGTCATTACATTACATAAAAGAAAAGATACCTTATAGGCTGGAGTTCTATGAATGATATCTACTTCATAGGGCTTATTAATGCTTTCTCTTTAAGAATCCTTATCTCTATGTACTTATATGTAATTTAAGAACACACAACAATGTAGACTATAAAATTTAAATTCCAATAGAGTTAAAAAGAGTTAAATTATAGTATCAGAGAACAAAAATGAATACAAAAATATTATGTTTTTCTCATGCATATTTCTTGGTTAATTAGTCATATGATTAATTACTACTAATTTCCACAGCTATAATGCTATAGCTCTTTAAACAACAGCATTATTGGAATAAAAAAGTAAATACACAGAATATATCATTTCAGATAGATACTTAACTTTTTATATATACACTAAAGTAATACCATTCATGTATATAGTTATTTATTACCAGTATTTATTTTTAGGTCTGGTATGACTGTCCTATGTTGGCTCTCAGAAAAGTTGATCACCCTACAAAAGTCACCTATGCAGCCTTTTAAACATAAGATTCCTAGGCCTCACACCTAGACTTAGAAATCAGGAATAAAGCCTAGAAATATATTGTAAAAAGTAACCAAGAAATTCTAATGTGCTATTCAGTTTGGGAACACTATGGTGTTCTGCTGGAGGTGAGAGAAGTCCCAGAATTTTGCTTCAGATTCAGGAAATTTTATACTTGAACCCACTAAATGACATCACAACATATGAAATATGAACATCTTAATGTTAATGGTTCACATTTGACTCTGACCCCTTCCGTGTCAGAGGGTTCTGCCCTTATCTTCATCTTCCTGGTAACAAAGAAATTTGGTGTGATGAAAACAGGTGCAGATGGCAGCAAGGATAATGGGGGACAATGGGGTGCTTAACGGTGAGAACACAGGTGGCCAAGTACCCGCATGTGTATCTAGGTTTGCCATTGATCAGCAGCAGGTTTTGGCCAAGTTCAATTTTGTCAGCCTGTTTTTCTCTACTATAAAATGTAGCTAACTACAGATTATATTTACAGTGACTAGAACTTAAGAAATATTCCCTAAAAATAAACCAAATAAATAAAAAGATCATTTGAATTCTTACTCTTTATTATACAGATTCCAGTCTCCAGATGGAATACCAAACACAAGTTTTTGTGGAAAGATATCTAGATCTGGGAGATATATTGAGGATAGTCAAAAATAAAGCTATGGAAAGGCTCAACATTTCTCATATCTTATTTGACCTTAAGCCAGCCAAGGCCTGGTTGCAATCACTTTACAGTGGAATTTTGGTAACATCTACTTGACTACATGACTCCTTTGAATCAAAGTGGAATATTTTAAAAAGTCCTAATAAATATTAAAATGCTAGGTAAATGGTAGATATCCTCATCTGCTTCTTTTGTGAGTTCAAAACTACTGCTTATATATATAGCACTGACATTACATGAAATAGAAATAAAATGCTGCAAAGTAGTAAATGTGAACTGAAAAGAAAGTTTTCATAGAGACTGGATAGTTTTGTGAGTTTGTTTTGTTCTTCTTATACAATGATCTGAACTTAAAAGGGAGGAATAAAAATTATGATTCTTATATTATAGATGTGCTTGATGGAGTCCAATGTAAGAAAAAGAATTCTATCACTCTCATAAGGTCTCTGATTTTCATTTTTCATTTACATTGTAATCCCTGTTTTCCATCTGTGTTTGATTGATAATGTACATTGTACCTGGCACCTCAATAAATATTCCATGCTGACTGAACACTAATGAATCGAGATTGTGAACAGGAACTTAAATTATATAACCATCATCTAAGCTTATTCAAATTTCTAAACTTGACAGCAAATGCTTACAACTGGGTGAGCAGGGAAACAGTCCAAATTTCACACTACTAGAAAGATAATTAAACTGAAAAATCAGCATTTCAGAATACTTCTCCTGGTTCTTACTTAGCAAGTCTTGTAGTTCTAGAGGTCATAGAGGAGATAGGGGATAGCAATAATTTTTTTTTATAGGGGTTGGCAGCTTCATTTGAACAATATAATCAAAATGTCTAATACTGGGGTGCCTGGGTGTCTCAGTGGGTTAAAGCCTCTGCCTTTGGCTCAGGTCATGATCCCAGGGTCCTGGGATCGAGCCCTGCATAGGGCTTTCTGCTCAGTGGGGAGCCTACTTCCTCCTCTCTCTCTCTCTGCCTGTCTCTCTCGCTACTTGTGATCTGTCAAATAAATAAATAAAAATCTTAAAAAAAGGCAAGATCTTATTTCTTTTGATGGCTGCATAGTATTCCATTGTGTATATATACCACATCTTCTTGATCCATTCATCTGTTGATGGACATCTAGGTTCTTTCCATAGTTTGGCTATTGTGGATATTGCTGCTATAAACATTCGGGTGCACATGCCCCTTTGGACCACTACGTTTGTATCTTTAGGGTAAATACCCAGTAGTGCAATGGCTGGGTCATAGGGCAGTTCTATTTTCAACATTTTGAGGAACCTCCATGCTGTTTTCCAGAGTGGCTGCACCAGCTTGCATTCCCACCAACAGTGTAGGAGGGTTCCCCTTTCTCCGCATTCTCGCCAGCATCTGTCATTTCCTGACTTGTTGATTTTAGCCATTCTGACTGGTGTGAGGTGATATCTCATTGTGGTTTTGATTTGTATTTCCCTGATGCCGAGTGATATGGAGCACTTTTTCATGGGTCTGTTGGCCATCTGGATGTCTTCTTTGCAGAAATGTCTGTTCATGTCCTCTGCCCATTTCTTGATTGGATTATTTGTTCTTTGGGTGTTGAGTTTGCTAAGTTCTTTATAGATT
>NC_081557.1:55657388-55794059 GCF_022355385.1 Mustela nigripes
ATGGGATTGGGAGGGAGACAAACCATAAGTGACTCTTAATCTTACAAAACAAACTGAGGGTTGCTGGGGGGAGGGGGGTTGGGAGAAGGGGGGGTTATGGACATTGGGGAGGGTATGTGCTTTGGTGAGTGCTGTGAAGTGTGTAAACCTGGCGATTCACAGACCTGTACCCTTGGGGATAAAAATACATGTTTATAAAAAAAATTTAAAAATAAATAAATTAATTAATTTAAAAAAATCTTTAAAAAAAAGTCTAATACTGTTGTCAAAAGGCATTTCTTGATCATAAAATTGTTCATGTTTTCTAAGACTTCCACTAAAGGTCGTAGTCAAATGTCAGTCATAAATCCATCTGTGACACAGCAAAGAGAATAACCATATTAGAGAAACATAAAACTCCTCTCTTACGTCTCATTACATGAGTAATCATGGGCCAAATCTCTCTCAGTTTTCTAATCTGCAAAGTGGAACATAAACCTCCCTTCCAGAACTGTTCTAGGTATTATAGTTACTACAGGTAAAACATTTCTTTTTGTTTTGTAGTTCTAGGTGAAAAAAAAAAGAAAAAGAGAAAAAAAACAAATTTTTTTTTTAAATAGTTTCTTCCAGAAGCCAGCCCATAGAGAGGAGATCAAAGAAATCATCTGTCTGTTAATTTCAGTAATTGGTGGGTTTTGATAGAGGATTTTAACTCTGTGATAACACTGTATTCTGTCTCAGAGAAAGTGCTATAATTGATGTCAAAGTGTGTGTGTGTGTGTGTGTGTGTGTGTGTGTGTGTGTTTGTACACACCACATCTGTATGTTTTGTACAACCATGTAATATAGATGTGTAAAGCCAGCATTTAAAATCAGGTCTATGGACTTCTGGCAATAGTGGTAGTAGGAAAGCATTTTTGTTCCAGTCTCCTCTATTGAAATCCTCTGAGAATACTGAAAGGACAAAATAGAGAGGAAATTCCACAGCACTATTTTAAGTGAAACAAGGAAAACATGAAATGTCAAATCACAAACTTAATAAGCATGACTTGTCAAAAGTCTTGAAACTTGCGCCAATCTGAGGGGACATGAAGCCTTGCTACATCCCTTCCTTGGATCATGAGTGTGATCTAAATTATTATTAAATAGGTGGCATGGCCCTCAATGCCTTCCAACAATCGCCTAATGAAAGTAGTGAGCTCTAGGGACATGAATGGGCTACAGCAAAAGAAAAAAAAGCCTGTGTGTAGATCCCAAATCCCATGCTTAGAATGTCAAGAGGATGGGACTAAAGAAGGAGGACAATTTGGCTGCCTGGCTGAGGAGATTGGGAAGGGACGTCCACCATCTTAAAACTGGCAGCTCATCGAGTCACAGAGAGTTGATTTATAACAGGAATGCTTGCTGACAGGTCCGCTCTTTGGTGCTTTCATTGTTTTCAGGTCAACACGACCTTACTGACTTTCCCTTGCAGTGAAGTGGTTATCAACACTGTGATTCTCCAGAACTGAGGAGCTCTGATACATATCTAAGAAACAGAAGGCTTCCAATTCACTTCCCTCCCTACTACATTCTGAGTTTCTTGAGGGCAGGGAAAGAGTCTCCAGGACTTAAGCCAGGGCCAGGATCTAAGTAGTACTGAATCTCTATTTGTTGAACTAAAGCAAAGAGAATGGAACAATTTCATTTTGACTGAGAATCTGCAAAAATAAAGTTGTGTTGGGAGTGACTATATGTGTGTGTGTGTGTGTGTGTGTGTGTGTATACACACTATAATCTTATGATAAATTGAACTAGAAGAAAGAAGATGTTAAGAAAATCATAAGGAGGAGAAAATATATTTATAGTATTGTTCTGTACTTATAAAAAAAGAGATCCATCTTAAGTGAACTGCACAGTTCAAACTGTTTTCTTCAAGGGTAAACTGCATATATGTGTGTGTATGTATGTGGTGTGTGTGTGTGTGTGTGTGTACACACATATTTATTTACACACATATTTATTTACTTATATGTGTATGTATCTATAAATTCAGATTCACCATGGAAGCAAACCAAGTTAGTGGTCTTTGAGGTACTGGCCCCTTGTCCAGAAGTTATAAAAATGACCAAAGTACATATGCATGTTTGCGAGATCACTATGGGAAAGTTGATGATTACATAGGGAGTGTCCACTATGTACCAATATCTTCTCATTTATTCCTCAAAACAACCTTGCCCTGTAGGACCTATTTTCTCCATCTTATAAATTGAGAAACTCAAATACAAAATGCCTCATGCAAGGTCACCTAGTTTTAGTAAATGGCAGAGTTGAGACCAACTAATCACTGAGTTGAAAGCCTGTGTTCCATGTGGGTTACTCTTTTCTACAGTGAGTTACTTAAAAAGGATAGATACCCCTGAATTAATTAGAATGTATGATCAAGTCAGAAAATAAATATGAAATGTACCAATTAAGTCTAATCCTCATGGGTCATTTCCCAACAGAGAGCATAAGTCATGAAATCATTTTACAGCAGAGATCAATAAAATAGTACATCAAAAAAGAAATATTCTCCTGAGATTTTAAGTTACAATCACATTAACATTCTCACATGGAGAGGAATCAGTGCATCATAAATAGAAGAAAGAATAAAAAGGATAACAATGGTATCTATTTAAGTTGTAAAAAATTATGCAGTATCCATAAATAATGAAATTGCTTAATAAATCTTTATATTTCCACATTGCCTTTAACTTCCATTCTTGAACTGTATTTCATGAAATATAAAAACATTTGACTTCATAAAAAAAGGTATCTTAAATTAAGCACTAGTATCCTCACTCTGTTGGGAACCCCAAATGCCACAATCAACCTAAGAGAGAATTACAACACTGCAGAGATTTCTCTTTTCACAGTCACTGAATCTCCCTGGCAAAATCAACAACTCCTTATGATACTTAGTGCTTTTATCTGCACATTTAAACTTTAGCCAGGATGGTGACAGGGTGAATAAAGAGGACATTGCAGCATAACTCCGATGGTTACCCCTCCCCCTCCAAATATAATTTTTACTATCTTGTCAGACATCCATCGTAGGCCTGTGACTTTCTGAAAACTTTCTCATTCACAGCCAACTTAATCTGACCTTTGATCTGACTGAACAAGCTATACAACAATATGGAACAATGACAAAACAAACCAAAAGCAAAGGGACCTGAAGTTTATTCAGGATATACGTCTTTTCTATTGATAAAAGGTTTGTTTCCATAGGATTTATCCTTCATTTAGCAGACATCTTTCAAATGTCTAAAATATACTAGGTACTAGAGAAGCAAAGCAAAACACAACAAGGAAGTCACCTGCCTTTACTGAACATACAGTTGTACTAGGCCAATCATTTCAAATACTAATTTTACATCTGATGATTTCCCCCTTTTCCTGCCCCAACCTCAACTTGTGTTTTGCACATTTTGAGTTTATTACCCCTGAAGGGGCATATTCCCAAGCTATAAGGAAAAAAAAAAAAAGGCAGTTTGTGGCTTTCCAAACTACTCATGCCTAGGAAAGAATGGAAAGACCCCTTCTCTCTATTTGTACTATTATCCCGTGTAGAATTTGGCAAGCCAGAACCGTCTCTTGCTCAGGGCTTTGTAGGAGGCTCCCTAGCTAGTTTCAGCGATATTCTTCTCTAAAGTTCATTCTCCACAAAGCAACTGTGTAATTCTTGTAGAACATAAGCCATATCATGTCATACCTTTGTTCAAACCCCTCCAATTTTTTCTCATCTCTCAGAGTATAATCCAAAAGAAACTGCTATGGTTTAAAGTCTCTCTCTGAACATCGAACCGTTCCTCCTCTGAGCTCACATAGGTTTCTTTGCTGTCTCCTGGTTACTGAGAGAAGGTTACAAGATGACAAGCCATTTTCAGAAAGTAAGAAAGATCAAGGAAGAAATACCTTCCTCCATGGTCATATTCTGGAAAGTATATTGTTCTTCCATGGCTGATACACAACCTTAAATAACTAGGCAACCATGGACACAGGAGAACCTTTTTAGCTTTTCCTGATTCTAATTTGTGAATACGGTCTTTGGCAGGCAAGCCAAAGAAACTGAATTTTCAGAATGAGGATTTAATTCCTTGATTTGGAAATTGAAGTTTAGGCTCTGTATATATCCTTCTCAACCCACATTTGTGATGTGGCATTTGTGAACTGTGTTTTTCTTATTCATCCTAAGTAAGGAAAGGTAGTCATATGCTTAATACTTGCCCTGAGTTGTTGGTTTCCAATTATTGCCCATGGACCTTAGCACATATTTACCCAAACCTGCTCTGTGTTAGGTAGAGTAACAGACACTGGACATAGAATGATGGAAAAGATAACACTTCCAGCTCTAAAGGGCACATAATTCTAGTGGCAGAAACAGAGCCTGTGGCTTCACCACTGCCTTTCACTTACAAAGTGCCATAAAAATACCACAGCCTAAAAATTAAATGTAAATCTATGTATTCTTAGTCAAACCACCTGACCTGAATCTTAGCTTTAGTTTCATCACTTGTAAAGATGATTGTAAGGATCTCATGATCAGCTTTACACAAAGATCGTAGTTCAGTAGTGGCACTAAGTAGGTACTTGAGAAAGGTAACTAGTATTCAAATGCATGAGAAGTGGTTTGTGGCATTGCCATGACTTCAGATTTCTATTTCTACTTGTGGACAATGGCATTGCCAAAATAATTCTGCAGCTAACCATCAATCTGGAAGCAAACCAAAGTTGGGGTGTGTGTCATGTAAGTGGTGGGAATCAGGTCATAAACAGAGGACATACATAAATATAAATTCTCAATCGGCTGCTGTTGCTGTGTCAGGGCTTAACTTGTAGCCTTAAAAAGCCCATTTCCTCGAAATTATTTAGGTCAGTAAGTAAATACTGGCTATGATGACAGAGCCACGTGTAATGACGACCCTCTGAAAATCTGACCTTTCCTTTTATACATGTATAGTTTAGGTCTTTCTGCTTCTACCTACTTATTCTTGAACCTTCCTCAGAAATAGCCTTCAACAGGAAGGGGAAGGAAGCTCAAATTATCTGGCCAGCTGCTATGTGTTCGATATGCACTAAGCACATTTTTCACTGCCATGATTAACTGCCAGAACAATCCTGTATTACACTGTATGGTTACAACCGAGGATTCAGCACAAGAAGGGTAGATAACTTCCCACAGGTCACAGAGGTCATAAGGGCAATACCCAGGATGCCAGGTCGAGTGTTATTTCTTCACAGAGAATTGTCAATTCTCAAGGCTCCCCAAGCCAAGACAGATGCTCCACAGGAGAGCCAGTGGCCTTCTCCTGAGTCTTATTACATGCTTTTCAGGAAACCACTTGACTTACAACTTAGTTTTCTGAGTGAATATTCTTCCTCCAGATGGAAGAAACACTGGTAACGCAGGACTGACTCTTGGTCTCCAAACTATAGTGAAAAATGCAGTACCACCCCAGGATACAGATAAGCCTCAGTTTAGGGGGGTGACAGTCAGTTCCAGAATTTGAGGGAAACAATAATATTCTTGTGAATAGCATCTACCAGGCAGAAGACCTCACACAGGTGCTTTCAAAGATGAAACACTGGGTTGAAGAATTTAAATGGCCTTTCTTCCTGTAGGACCCAGGACCTCACAGAACTTTTAATATGTTAAAGTACATGTCATGAACCCCCCCTGTTTTTTTCTTTTGGTCTGAACAGATCATTGTTTAGTGCCCCACTGAAGACTCTTTGAAAACAACTGTAATACCAATTTTAACAAGTTATTAAGGTTTCCTTAGTGTGTGTGTGTGTATATGTGTGCATGAACCTGTACATATATGCTTATATATATAAACGTGCATATATATAAACTTAAGCATATATATATATATATATAGAGAGAGAGAGAGAGAGAGATAACATAAAGATGAGAATAGCATTAGAAATGACAGCTATTAAGCCCAGCTATTTGCCAAAAACTGTGTTAACTCCTCATTCTCATAAAAATCCAGCAAATTGGGTAATATAAAAGACTAAGAAACACTATGACTGATAAGAGCACAACCTCTGAAGCTAGAACCCTTCTAACCCTAGAATTAGAGTTTAACTCTAACTCTCTTGCTGTATAAGCTGTGCACGGTCATAGTCTCTCTCTATTTCAATTCCTTCATCCATAACATAGGTGTATTAATGCTTACAAATACTGTGCATTATTCATCCCACTTTGCAGACAAGGAAACTGACAGAGTGGTGTTACCATTAGACCAAAGAAAGTGAGGCAGCTGTCCTTCCGGAAGAAGCCCAGATCCTGCCACCAAAGACTTGGAAGGTCACCCCAGTTCTGCCAGTCACTAGCTACATGGCCTTGGGCAAACCCTTTCTCTTGTCTAGGATATCTTATAGATATGATGGGGTGCCTACTCCTCTCCCCTCCCCACCACTGTGCAATGTATGGATTAGATAATGAATTGGAAAGCACCCAGCAGGAGGTCTGGTGCACCAAACCAGTAAAAGTTTGTGGAATCTAAATGTTTTCTTTGTAACATTCTCTCCCCATTAAACTCCAATCAAGAAAATGGTGTTTTAGGATAACAATGATAGAAACCTGAGTCAGCAAGTGATTGTATAAGTCAAACATATGTTTTGTTTTGTTTTGTTTCCCTTTTTCTTTCTTTCTTTCATTCTCCCTCAGGAGACAGAATTCTCTCTGAAACTGCAAATGCAAGAGCCACCCTGTGGAGCCTTTGTAAGGGAGTTTCATCTTTCAATTATTTTTCTCACAGGGACTTTATATTAGATGAAACTTGCATGCATACTCTTTTTCCACACCTTACTTTTCCTATACCCTATCCAACACTTTGATATCACTGCTTCTACAGATTAGCATACTTTAATTTCTGTATTAATTTGCTTTAAAACTATTTTAGCTTCCAGAGATGTGAGAGTATCTGTTCAGTATAAAACAAAAATTAAATGGTGTTCACACACTCTCCAATACCTCCCCTGGTTTCAGACTCTACCTTTGGCCATTTATTATGTGAAAAATGTGCAAGGTGAACATGGAAGCAAAACTCTCTATTTAGTCTTTCATCGAGGTATCACAGATCACTGCTGCAGTGTCTGAGCAGCCCTGTCCATTACAGGTGCTTCCCTCATGCTCATTCACCCTTGGTGGCCGCCCACCAAGTCACACCCTGCATCTCTTATATTTCACTCTTTTATTTGACAAGCATATATTTACCATCCACCATTTGCTATGCACTCTGGATATCTCAGAGGTGGGCAGAATAGGTAGGTATTCACTTAGAACTACTGATGTGTCTCCAGATAACTTCTGTACAATTAGCATCAGCTGTTAGAGAAGCATGTGCTAGGGCACAGAGGGCAGAGCAATTCATCGTGCCCTCCAGATGTGGGGACGGCTTTGTGCTGGCATTCACTCTGAATGTGTGAGCATGCGCTTTCCATGAGGAAAACAGCTTGGAGATCCACGACTGCACAGAGGAAATCGCATGGGCAGAGACAGGCATGTGGGAAGGGCAGCGCAACTGGAGGGGGTTGGGGGGGCTGTATAGGGGAGGCTCATAAAGGGGCAGCAAAATCTAAAATTGCCTCCGACTGATAAAAACAGAGCATCATCTGCGTAGGAGAGAAGCAAAGGGGTTTCCTGTATTTAAGGACGATATCCTTTTGTTTCTCCCCTACACATCAGGAAATACAAAACTCCTGGTGAATTTTGAAAATTAGTGAACTTTACATATTTAGATCAGAGGGCCTTGTGGTTTACTTGGACAGTTATTATTTTTTTCCATTATTTTAAATCTCTCTCCCTCCTCTTATTTATAGGATAAAGTTTAAGAGCCTTAGCAGAGCCTGCAAAGACTTCTTAAATTGCTACCACTTTACCTCTCCAGCTTCATCTTGTGTTTCTCACCAGGCTGCTCCTACAACCCAGTTCCACTCAGTCACTGCTTCCTTCATCTGAGTGTCACTGCATGGGCTTCTCTCACACTCCCAGTCTCTGCTCCCTGACCCCAACTGACCTGCTTTTTATAACTCCTGATTATTCTTCAAGTTTCTGCTCAACAATTGCCTCATTTGAGAGGCCTCCTCTGACCATCCACTCCCAATCTCCCTGCCTCCGAGCCCAGGATGGCAACCTTCTCTTGGGTTCCGAAAGCGCTCTGTGCTTCTCTCAACTGCAACAGCCAGTTAGTGTGTTGTTAAAGTTACTTGTTATAACAGCAGGATGTGAGCTTTGCTCATCTTTTCACTCGTTTATTCATCCGTTTACAGGCATACCTCGGAGACATTGCTGGTTCAGTTCCAGACCATTGCAATAAATCATGTATTGCAATCAAGCAAGTCAAATGAATTTTTTGGTTTCCCAGTGAATATAAAAGTTATGTTTACACTGCACTCTAGTCTTCTAAGTATGCATTATGTCTAAAAACAATGCACATAAATTAATTTTTAAAAATTGCTAAAAAATGCTAACCACCAATCTGAGCTTTCAGAGAGTAGTAATCACCAAACACAGATCACGATAACAAATACAATCATGAAAAAGTTTGAAATATTACAGGAATTATCAAAATGTGACACAGAAACCCAAAGTGAGCAGATTTTAGAAAAATGGCGCCGACAGACTTGCTTGACAGCAGGTTGCCACAAACCTTCAATTTGTAAAAAATGCAGTATCTTTGAAGCACAGTAAAGCAACACACAATAAGAGGAGGCATGCCTGTATACACCAAAGATAAATCTTACAATCTAGTGTGACAAATCAACAGACAATTGGGATAGAACCTGCTAAGTGCTATGAGGACAGAAGTACAGGACGCTTAAGGAAGCACATGGGAGGCACTTTATCTGGACCAAGATGAAGGAAATCAGAAAGAAACTAAAGAAGGAGAATTTAGGAAAACTTCTTGAAAGTTCTTTTCTAAGCTGAGATGTCCTTTCTTCAATGAATATTTATTAAGCAGTTATAATATGCAGGGTACAATTTGAGATCCTTGGGACAGATCAGTGAACAAAACCCCAAGATTTATGCCTTGCAAGACTTAGGTTTTAGTGCAGGGAAACAGGAAAGAAGTAATAATTATAAATAAATGAATTATAGAGTATGTTAGAACATGATATGTGGTGTGGATTAAAAAAAAAAAAAAAAGAAGAAGAAGAAAAGAAACCTGCAGACATGTTTAGAGGGATTTGCAGCATGAATTCTGGGTGGTTATTAGGCAGACTTAGAGAATCTATGACCTTTGGGGAAGTGAGGTGCTTAGGAGTCCCAAATCCCAATGACTAGACCCTAGGGGAGCGTCAAGTGAGGTACAGTGAAAGGGTGTGAAGAACACATGGAAGTCTGACACAGAGACACTATCATTAAAGATCCTAGGACACTGAAGTTAAAGTTGTAACAATCTGGATTAAGCAGGAAACAAAAGACATACATCAGCACTATTTGAGGAGAGTTTGAAACTAATGATATGTGCACAACCATGTGGGACTAACGAAAGGAAGTCACAAGGGATAGGGAGGTGCCTAGGGCTAACAAGAGTGGGACTCCATCACTGCCCTGCCCCACAGCATCACCGAGTGTGCTGTAACCAGAACCCAAAGAGAAGCTGTGACTAAGGAACCTCAGCCAGTCTTCAACAGCCCCACTGTCAGCAATGAATGGAATTACTACCTTTCCTCCCCTTGATGGTTGGCTGATGCTTCCTATTAATGGAACACAACCAGAGTCAAAGATCATGGAAATAGGTAAAAGGGTGTCAGAAGTGGAAGCACGGATGAAAGACATCCGCGCAAATAAATGCTGATGAGTATACTCTTGTGAATGAGAGGCTTGTATGCATTTAATATGCTTAAAGTAAGTGTTTAATCAAATAAATGAAAAAAAGAGTTTGATTTGGAGTTATAAAGAGGATTAACAATGCCTATGTTGGTGAAGAAGACTGTTGAAACAAGACTGAGTAGAAAGCAATAAACATTTGCTATGACTGCCCATGAATCATTGTCTGGGAAACAAAACCACGATCACAACTCTGCTTAGAAAGCGGCTGCAAAATATTGTGTATTTGCTTTCTGCGTTTGCATTTAATTACCAGTGTTATGATTTTGGTGGTTAAAAACCCTTCCATATCTGGCTCCCATTCCTCATTAGAAGGACACTCTTCTATACCAGCAGGAGCTTGGAATTCAGCTAATGCACTAACACTCAACAAACAATGTTAATGTTATCTGGAGGAAATTAGCTCACACGCCAAGAATAAATGAAAAAAAAAATACTGAAAATTCAGAGGAAAGAAGGGAAGAAAGAAGAGCGTCCTTTGTGCTGGGTCAGTGGCCTTCTTACAACCCATATTTCATTGGTAACTGATAGGATCCATATTTGTTTGAAAAATCAGATTACATCAGGATATCATTGTGAAATCAGAACTAGGATGCAGCTAGCAACAAATGTACTTTGACAGGATACAGATGAGTCTTCTTTCCCTGACCCTGCCTTATGACATGAATAAAGCCAAGAAAATGAAACTGGTGAGACAATGTATCACTCTTAGAACAGGGTGTAAAGCTGTTTTATTTTGTTTGAATGCTATGAAAATGGGATGCTCATTGACTTTATGGTCAGATTTACTAGTCTGACTTACTTAACTTAGCCCTTTCTCTGCCATGTCATCTTAACCTTCTATAAATGAAGCTGTATCGAAGCTTCCCATGTAGAAAGTAGCCAGCATTCAAATTCCTTTGCTAAGGCAGAGTGGAGATATTGCATTGGTTTATGGTATTAATTTAAGTGATTGGAAATGAGACTCAACCTGCAACTGTCTTTATCTGTCAGATGGGCAGGCACAGTGCCACAAAGGAGTTCACATCTTCTGGATCCCTCTTTCTATCTGAACGTTTCCTTCCTTGAGGAAGCTCATTACTAGAACTAGCTGGAAGTCTGGGGAGCATCTCATCCATGGTTTGAACTGGAGGGAGTCCCAGTGAGTGTTGAGCGTCATCCCTGAAAACTTGTTTCCAGGTGACTAGTGGTGCTAAGAGTTGTGGTGACTCCTTGCACTGTAGCTGAGAGACATGGCTGAGAATTGGAAAGGAAATCTCAGAAAAATAATGGCTCCGAAGAAGTCATCAGAGCCCAGATGAAAAGGAAATGTAGGAACGGCAAACAGGAGATAGCTGACAAGACAAAGGCCCCACAAGTCCAGGTAGATCAAGGTGGGGATTAGAAAAATGGTACAAAATGTGTTACTCTGGCCCTTAAATTTCTGACTTTAGGTGAGTATCAGTGGCTGTTATTTGTAGCACATTGTGAACAGATGTTTTCCTGTGGATTTTTAGAATGGGATTTTGAAAGGCTGTGGACCAGAGTAAAAGGACTGATGTAGTGTGAAATTAGAGCTGTAAGTGATTAACAAAATGGAAACTTTCTGCCCTGTAACTGTTAAATGACCTTGCTAGAGTCTATATTCCATGGTGATATGCAAATATTAACTGCTTACAAGTAGTTAAGCATATCAGATAGACTTTCCATATACACCATACAAATTTGATTTCACGCAGGAACATATAAAGTGGCCTAGCATTACTAATATTGCTATTTGCCACCTAACCATTGCTTCTTTTCTTCTCTAGAATCCATTTCATGTATCCAAAGTACTGTAGAAAATTGCACCACATCTTCTAACATTTGACTGTCTAAAGCACTGGCATTGCTCAAAAGGTTAAAAAAAAAAGTTTCTTCAGAGGCTGACAATTTAGAATAAGTGCATTCATGGTGGGAAAGACATTTTAAGCCATCTTATTCTACCACTGGAAGCACCATCTGGTGCTTACATGTATTCTTTAACAGTGGTTTTTAACCTAATTGTACCAAGGATAGGAACAACAAGCATTTACATTCCAAAAGCATTTACTGAGAACCTACTGTAGACTAGACACTGTGGTAGGGATACAGTGGGAAATAAGACAGATATCATACCTGCCTTCACAGAACTTACAATGGAGGACGATAGATAATTAAAAGACAAGCCAATAAAGAAATGTGGTGATTTCAAAGAATCACAATCACTATGAAAAAATAAAGACTGAAGTACAATTAAAACCAGCTCTCTAAAAATGTTTGCAAATCCCACAGACTATCTTACCCATGCCATAGCAAGAGTACAAATGTAACTAATGATATTGGAGCACATGAGTCTCCCAAAAAAGCTGAAAATAATGTTCCAGATCAGAGCAAAACTGTATAAAGGGAGGGAGTCTGTCCTTATTCTATATGAGCGAAGTGATAACTATGCCTCTGGAAGGAACAGGAAACTAGAAAGCAGATATCTATTTATTTGTCACATATTCACTGACCACCTTCTTTGTACAAGATATTGTAGGAGATCAGTCCAGGAAGACAGAGACCTCTTTCTGTTCACCACTGTACCTTCTAAAACAGTAGTTGGAACAGGGTAGATGCTGTATTAGCTAGGGTTATCCAGAGAGACAGAGATAGAGAGATAGATCGAGAGAGAGATGATAGAGTCCTTCCTTCCTTCTTTTCTTTCTTCCTTCCTTCCTTCCTTCCTTCCTTCCTTCTTTCTTTCCTTCCTTCCTTCCTTCCTTCCTTCTAGGAGTCACCTCATGTGGTTATGGAGGCTAAGGAGTCCCATGATCTACCATCTGTAAGCTGCAGAACAAAGGAAAGCCATTGATGTAATTCAGTCCATGTTCCAAAGCTTGAAAATCAGAAATGCTAAGGCCCAAGGGGAAAAAAAATAATAAAATGGATGTCTTAGCTCAAACACAAAGAAAATTTTGTCTGTCCTCCACCTTTTTGTTCTACTCAATGCCTCAATTGGTTGATGCCTACCAACACTGGTGAAGGCAACCTTTTTTACACATGCCTAATGTTAATGTCTTCCAGAAATTCTTTCACAGATACTCCCAGAATTTTTTCTGTCCATAATTGCATCCCTTAACCCAGTCAAGTTGACACATAAAATTAACCATCACAGGTGCTTACTATGTTATTTAACTGAATGAATAGATAAACATAAGTATTAGGGAAACCAACAATAAATAATTTCATTGCTACAGCAAGACTAGGGGGCACAAGAGTTTCAAATTTTACAGATAAGGACACTGGGTCTTAAACGACTTAAGAGAGTTGGTTAAGACTGCACAGTTAACGAGAGATGGAACCACCACTCAAGGGCAGTTCTCCCTGACTCTGTTGCATACATTTATAAATTTCTGGGTGTGACAAGGGGGTCTAGAGAAGCAAGTTTCTGAGACAAGCTGTGACCATGCATGCCTCAGCTCCACCCCCCCCCAATGATTTCCTGCAGCTTTGAAATCAAGTCCCCAAAACTTAGATTTGAAAACAGAGTCCTCCAGGACCAGATTCCTGCCAAAATCTAGTCACCTTTCTTAACATTAATTAACCAAGCAAGTCCATCTGCCTTGAGGGAATAACATAACTTACCACTTCCATGTATCCACATATTATTGCTCTGCATTCAATGTCCTTTACTCCTGCATTCTCTAAAACCTAGCTCAAAAGCCACTCTCTATAACAACATTTCTATGGACCCCAAAGGGGTAGGCATTTCTTACACCATGATCCTATAATTCTTAACATACCCTTCTACCATAAAATTTACAAAATTCTCAGATTGTTCCTTTTTCTGATCTATCAAGAAGAGGTCTGTATTCTATCTTACTCTCTACATTCTTCACAGAGCAAAATATCTGGTATAATAGACATTCAATTGATGTTTAATTGAATAGTTAAGGGATAAATAAAGGAATCCAAGACTGAACAACCAAGACCATGGTGTCTGGGAGAATGCATTCTTAAGAGCAAGCTCTAGAGCACTCTTTTTTTTTTTTTTTAAGATTTTATTTATTTTATTTGACAGAGATCACAAGTTGGCAGAGAGGCAGGCAGAGAGAGGGGAGGAAGCAGGCTCCGCGCTGAGCAGAGAGCCCGATGCGGGACTCAATCCCAGGACCCTGAGATCATGACCTGAGCCGAAGGCATCGGCTTAACCCACTGAGCCACCCAGGCGCCCCTCTAGAGCACTCTTGAATGGCTAAGGCTTTAGGTAGTAGACAAAAGATATCAGGCATCAGCCATTTATCAGAACTAGGGGATATACAAAGAAGGGGCAAAGCTCATCAGAAGCAAAGGCCACGAGCTTTTGAGTCTCAGTGTTGTAGTACAACCTGATTAAATCCCAGTTTTCAAAGAATGGGTGGAGAAATTATTTATATTTGGCAGGTTAGAAATCAATTGGCCCACTCTGAAGGGGAAAGGGATTGAGAATTTGGTCATGATAAGACCATGACTTGTGTTGGCTTTTTTTCCAGGTTCTCTTGAAACCCTGCACTCTTTCTGAAGAGGTTTTACTACAAGTTGAATTGCTTACAGAAGCACTCATAGACTGTTCTACTGTCACTGGAATGAATTACCCCTTCACGAATTTTGTACCCAGAGAACATCTCTTTCTCTTTGGAGCTCTTCTGAGTATTGATTTTGACTCAAACTTATCTTACTGAAATAAAAAAGAAAGAAAGCTCCCAATCAATTTTTGTTTCAGTTGAAAGCAATATAGCTTTTCAAACTAGATTTTTTTCCCCTAGTGGTACAAAATACATAGAGTGAGAAAAGCCTTGGATTGAGAATTTCAATTCTTCTGAAATTCCATCATTTTGTTATATATCCATTTCTACCCAGTTCTTAAGCAGTACTGTTAATTTTTTTTTTTAATTCTAGTATGCACATCTCTGCTTGGCTGCTAGTAGATGATCACTAAGTAGATAGTTAGTCAAACAGAGTTAAAATAATTATAGCTATAACTATGCAATGGAAGTAAATTAGAAATAATTAAGAAAGGCATGAGCCTATTTTCTTTAATTTATTCCAAAGGCTGGCAGATACAGGGCATAAACTTTGAGGTCCAGCTGTGTAGGTCCAGGTACTGGATCTGCCATTTACCAGCTATGTGATCTTGGTTGGGCAAGATACTTCTCTCTCGGTGATTCATTAGCCTTGTATGAAAGATGGAAACTAAAATAGCATCTATCTCATAAAGTTCTTTTGAGAATTAAATAAATTAATATATGTAAAGTGCCTGAAACAAGGTCAGTACATTTTAGATTAATGTAAACTCTAGGCATTTGTACCATTATGGAACATTCCTTTTAAGTTTTCTGTGTTTTTTCTTGGAAATTATGTTTATAATGGAAATGTGGAATATCTTCTTTATGTATTAATTTGTTTATTTATAAATTTCCCTTTGTAGAGATCCTCTATTGCCCTCTATCCTTTATCAATAAGTGGTGCAATCTCTCCGGTGAATTAATAAATGTATTATGTATAAGGACATCCTATAAAATAATTGGCCCAAAGACTTCAAGAGACCAAAGAGATAACCCATTTAAAGCAAGCTGAATTCAAGATAGGTTTGGATTAGTAAATTTTAATTTAGTAAAAATGTAACCTTCCTCTACTTCATTCCTTATTGACTTCTCTGCAAAGATACTATCTGAGCCTCCGTACTATAGTGGAGAAAACAAGACCTCAATATTTATGTATACCTGGCCTTGAATTCTGACCCTGCAACTTCATTTGAACATTGGCATGGCATGATATTTTTCTGAGCCTAGTTTTGTCTCATTTTTGATTATAATAAGATCATGGGGATAATATGATTAATTATAATTTAAGAAACGATTTTTAGGCTCTCATATTATACATACACATTATATATTTATGTTCACACATGTCCATGTTGATAGACACTTACATTAATATACATACCATCATCATAAGTTAATTATTATTATTTCAGCTTTATAAATACATTCACCAGCATTCAAACAAGTTAAGCAATTCGGTGAAGTCATATAGCTAAGAAGTAGCAGATCTAGGATCTGGACCTAAATGTTTCTGACTGCAAAGTTATGATCTCTTGCTTTATCATGCTAACTCTTGTTACAGATCTAATTTGAAGGATTAAACACAGTATCGTATGAAATATGAGGTTTAGCATGTGATAGATTCATAATAAATGTTAGTTGCTTTACCATTCTTAAAATTATTAAATGCTTTGTAAAGATAATGATGATGATGACTTTAATGACAACAGAAACTGGTATTTATGTTTTATCTTCTATTAAGTAGCATACTTCATATGTATTTGTAAACCCATCTAATCACAATCCCAGGACAGTAGTACAGGAGTATTGTTATTATCATCCTCACTTAAAAGATTAAAAACAAACAAACAAACAAACAAAAAAGATGAGGGGTGCCTGGATGGCTCAGTCTGTTAAGCATCCAACTTTTGATTTTGGCTTGGGTCCTGATCTTAGGGTTGTGAGATGGAGCCCTGTTTTAGGCTCTGTGTTGAGCATGGAATCTGCTTGAAATTTTCTCTCTCTCTCTCTCTCTGCTCCTCCCAACCTCTCTTTCCCTCTCTTAAAAAAAAAAAAAAAGGAAAGAAAAAGTTAAAGATTAAAAAAGAGAGAGGAATGGTATGGGGATGAAGGAGGGTTGGAAATTTTCCAATATCATCCAAGACTTAAATTCAGGATTGTATTATTTACCTATATATAGCCACTATCTTAACTGGAAGTGTTTTTTGTTTTTGTTTTTGTTTTAAAATTTCTTGCCTTTTAAAGAGTGATTCTATTTTTTCCTATTTCCTAATATCCTACCCTGAAATGACTCCAGGACCTAGACCACATGCATACCACTTAAAATCATTAGTCATGATGCTATTTATTTTTCTATTATAGGAAAAAAGTTTTATTCTAGTTTCCATTTAAAAAGGGAAAATTCCATCATAAAGTTAGGTAATAGACACACACATATATACACATATATAAACACATTATATAAATGTAATAATAAATAATAAAGTATAATAAATAAATATATAAATGTAAATATCATACAAACACACACACACACACACACACACACACAAATCTATGGTACTACTTCATGCCTTGTATAGAGAACTAAGCACCCAAATACTAAACTCAATGAAAGACAGACCTTTCCTTTGAGTTAGCAGTTTAGAAACCCACATAGACGTTTCAAGCAGTGGTGGTATACAGTGAACCAAAAACTATTAAATGAGTTTCCTAGATATATCCATCTAGCAAGTACCCTGAGCTCAAAGCTGGGGCTCTTTCTAAACCATCAAGCTGCTCTCTATACTATCCTGTACAAATTGACACAAAGCTTCTCCTTATTTCATATATAACATTTAAAACACTTAACTGAAGACTTTCCCTCTGAAGTTTGTACATGCATGTTAATGTAACCAATTTTGTTTCTTCTATTCCTCTTAGAGTTCTTACTACAAAGAACAGAATAGGCACCTTTTCCAACACTGCTGATAATTTCACAGTACTAGTCCCTCTCTGTTTCATTTCAGTGGTAGGATATTTGCTTAGAGGCATGATTTTGGCATTGGTAACCCTGAGAGGTCTTTACTGCTATATATTTACTGTATATATGAATATACAAGGGAAGGAGCATAACTGGACCCTGGAGGAGGGGGTGCCCTGACAGACATGTGGCCTTTGATAGAGGAATATGGGTATCATGGTGATGTGGGCTCACTCTCCACCTCCCCTTTCACCTTTTACTAGTACCTTCCATTGGCTGAATCCACCTTGAAGTCAGAGGACAAGCAAGAATGTAATGGTTCGTCTCCTGAGAACCAGAAAAGAATGGAGAAAGGATGCAGAAGGGCAAATGAAGAGAAGTGTCACAGAAATAAGAAAGTAACCATAATGCTTTGGGATAGCACTTTAAATGTTACAAGAATACAAGAAAGTACAATCTAAATATATGTTCCTTAAGCTTATTTTATGCTTTAGTGTTCAGGTCCTTGAGGTTCTCCAGGCTCTTTAATTTTGAAACATCGAAAGAGCCCTGGACTATAGTAAGAGTATCTTTACTTATGCTACTGAATCTCTTCAGTCACCTAGAATTCAAAGATCCAAAGACTAACATTTGTCATAACCTAAATGATCCCATGTGATGTTTGAAAAGTGACATACTTTTTCTGTAGCTCATGTAAGGCCATCTATAAAATAATTCAACTGAGAAATTGATCTGTCTCTAAGAGAGCATCAACTTGTAGGATTCTATATTCAAATGTACAGCATGTAATGCCACAGAGCAGAAAACTAAAGGGTCTAAACCCTAATGTAAATATTTTCTTAGGTGGGTTAATGTTGGAGATGGTGAGAAGTTAAGTCTTCTGGTTAATAGCCTTAATAAAGGCTTGGTGATTTTCAGTGATGAGAACTTTGTACTGGGTCATCCCCATAGATAATCTCTAATGATAATGAACACAATCAAAAATCATTGTTGAGGTGCAGCTGGGTGGCTCAGTCGGTTTAGCATCGGCCTTTGGCTCCCAGATAGAGCCTGTATCAGGCTTCCTGCTCAGCAGGGTGCCTGCTTCTCCTTCTCCCTCTGCCTGCTGCTCCCCTGCTTGTGCTCTCTCTGTCAAATAAATAAATAGAATCTTAAAACAAAACAAAACACTGTTGCTTTCCATTTAGATACTTTTTTACAATTAATATATTACTGGTGTGAGAGTTCCTATTCCTTTCGTCTGGCCACCTTTCAATCCATGTGGAAGACAAATGGAATTAAGTCTGCAATTAAATTTTTATAAGAGACCGCATCAAATGTTTTGGTAAAATTAGGAGTTATATTATTAACAAATAATTTGTTAAACTAAATTTGGTAAAATTAGGAGTTATATTATTAACAAAACTTGTCCCCTAACAGAAGGTTAGTATGGCTCACAAGCTCTTGTGTAATCTTTTGCAGACATGCTTGAGGCATTTGGTCTAAACCCCATTTCACTGAGTTCTCTCAAAGTGCCAGGCACTGGGACATGTGTTCCTACCCTCTTGATCTTACTGATTTTTGTAGAACAGTTCAGGGAGGAAACAGATGCATTTTTTCATGCACAGATGAGCACGTTGAGTCCTTTCTTTTGCATGTACTGTCCTTGCTCCCCAGAGGTGTTCCTTTCTCCAATTTCTTCAACTGATCAGCTTCTTATTAATCTTTCAAAATGTAACCCATGTATTAACTATCTCAAGAAATTGAGAGGACAAATGTGTGGAAGAGTGTTTTAAAAAAGTGTAATTTGAAGCTAGACTGCTTAGGTATAAATGTGAACCATGAATTTGCTAGCTGTGTGACTTTTTTCACATTATTTAATTTCTCTGCTCCTCGGGTTTCCCATCTTAAAAAATGGGGGCGCTTAGAATATATACGGCATCTATCATTCTCCTTTGTACATAGTTGTGCTATTTCTCAAAAATGCCTTTCAAAGGGGGTGAAATGCCCTTTACTGCCCATTTTTTCTTCTTACTAGCTGGACATGATGATTGGAACTATAGCCACTATATTACAGAATGAGGCACCTTAGGATAAAAGACCATATATTGTGGAAGACCAAATGGAAGGTGTCTAGGTCCTTGTCATTGTGGACTACTTACCTCTAGACTCTGTGAAAATGAGAGAGAACATGAATAAAAAAGTCTTTTATATTTAAGCAAATTTACTTGAGATTTACTTTCTTCTTGGAAAAGAAAGAAAGAAAATTTACTTTTTTCTTGGAAAGAAAGACTTTCAAGGTCTTTTTGACCAAGAAAGAAGAGAATTAGGGATGAACTATGCATTTATTTTAAACTCATTTATGGTGGACTAAGGACCAGAAACACCCCTCTACTGATGAAGCAAATACATAGGAGTTTTAGTATTGCCTAGGAGGTCCTAAATTCTGTGTGTCTCATTTTTCTTTCCAATCTCACTTTTCTTCAGATGACTCAACTATATTCCTGAAGAGATAATGTTGTTTACAATTTAGAATCATTTATGTGTTTATATCTGCCTTTTCTACCAGGGAATGGATACTATGGAAACAAGGTTCCCTGTCTGTCCTCAGTTTGGTGACTACCAACACTCTGCACAATTTCTGATACATGGAAAACACTAAAAAATATTTGTGTCCATACCCATGTATCTTTTTGGAAATGTTTAAAATTGTATATTCAAACTAAAACAAATATCATGATAGACTTAAATAAATCAATAAAATAAAATGGACATATTTTACTAGGTGTTGGGGAAACATTATTTTCATTTAATCCTCATGGCAATCCTATGAGGTAGTTGTTCTAATTTTACAAATAAAAAGGCCTGAATCACAAGGCTAGCGAGTAATTAAAACTAGACTGGATTACAATTCTGTTTCATGCATTATTTTATTATTCTCTAATTCTCCACAAGCTTTAGAAGGATGAAAAATCACAAGAAATGGCAAAAATGCTCCCTCTCTACCCATCCTCTGTCATCCAAGCACCATGTTGGCAGCATAGTTTCTTCTGCTCAGAAGAATAAGAACAAGGGGTGTCCTCAGAATCAGAGATAAACTGGATTACCTAATCAATGGCTCTGAGTATATTTGACACAATACGATCAGAAATTTTACATAATTAGAAAATATATATATATATATGACATAAATGTGTACACATAGACTTCTTTTCAAAGGATAGCATATTCTATCCTAATAGTTATGATTACCATATTACAGACCAGATGAGAATAAAGGATAGTAAAGAGACTAACTGGCTATTTCTGAACAACAGAAGTAAAAGTATATGGTCCTTTTTATTACAAGGAAGTGAATTTTCCTTTTTAGCATTAGTTCACTGAAAGATGATGGGCTGAGTTCAGGTTTCTTGGTCCAAATGGCATGCATATTTCCTTTTGCATCATAAGAGAAGACAGTGCTGGGATCTAATGGAGCTAGGCCATCTGGCTTCCGGCCGAGTTCTACCACGTACTGGACATATGACTACACGAAGATTATTTAAACTCTGGACTTTCATTTGTTAGTCTGTGCAAATGGTAATAATAAAAGCACTTACCTCTCAGGGTTATTCTGAGGATTAAATTGGATAATGCAAGTAAAGGTCTTGGAATTTAAAGGGTTGTTAAAATATACTAGCCCTTCTTATATGCTTACTTCCCTATTTCCAAAGATAGTGAAAAATCAAGAACTTCCGAGAGGAAGGCTAGAGAGGTAAATGCATAAAATTTTCAGGATTATCATAGAGGCGATATATATGGTAACTTTCAAGTACCGGGCACAGAGTGTTTTTTCTCTCCCATTTTTTTTTAGAAAGTGATTCCTAGAATGTAGTCCAAAAGAAATCAGCTAATTACAAAAGCAGGTGTGAGAAGGTAGGGTCAAGCAAATCTTGAACATGACAAGGAATATGTCACCAGGGTTAGGACATTTCCAAATCGTCTATGTAGGGTGAGAATTTCAGAAATGGTGTCCCCTGCTTCCTGCAGCCTTGAGGAAATCTAATACTGGGTTTAGATTTTATGGCTGTAAGAGGGTACTGAGAGGGCAGATAAAACTGACTCCATATCCAGACCATTATTTTCTCAGGACAGATGGCTGATCCACAGCCATACCTGCAGACATTCTCTGAGCCACAGTGAGTTCTAAGACTTCTCTCAATGAAGGAAGTATGCTTACATTCATCTACATATCAACCCATCCATATAAGCTTGGACTTTTCTGCTGGGGAAAAGGGTGTTTTCCTTACTCTGTTCCAATCATTTCTTCTGATAGTTTCTCAATTAACAAGAATTTGATGCCTGGCTATGGAGTTAGGCATACCTGCACTGAGATCCCATATCTGCTGTACATTAACTGTACGATGATGGCCACTCAGCCCTAGAGAGCTTCTGCACATGTGAACTTGTGGTATCAATCTTTATTTTATCTCTATCACAAAATTCTAAGGACAAAGAAGAGAAATTGGAAATTCTGAGGTCATAAACTAAAACTATTATGCAAATATCTAGCATACATGCACTTATTCTAATTCTACCGATTTTGGGGGGGCTAGGTCAAAAATTCTGCTCTTTTTGAAGCCTTCCTTGATGACTCCAAGTCACAATGATTTGCCTTTCTTGGAATTCTTGAACAATATATATTTTGTAGAAACAGATTTGTCCTTTAAGTATTTTACATGCACTATGTTTTCCTCCCTAAGCTGTACCAAGGCTCATTATAGGTAGAAATGTGTCATATCCTACCTGGTTGAATTCTCTCCCATATCTAAGTAATTCTTAGCTCCCTTAGGAATTCAATAAGTACATAGTTGACCCAGCTGAAGATTTATATCGATTTCGAAGTCCAAGCTCTTGGCACAGCATTCAAGGCCCAGGAAACTTTTGTAGGTGCATTAGTCCCTATTCTCACAGCCAGTCTTCTCGATGCAACAAAAGAGGGACTGATTTCTAGATACCATGCCCCTTATGCCAGTTGCCTTTGCTCATGCTGTTCATTTTACCAGGAAGATCTTTTTTTCCCTATCTTTTCTACTCGTAAACTCTTACTATTCTTCAAGACTTGAATAAAATCTTGTTTTCTTTTGGTGATCCTCCTTAGGTAGTGTTAGTTGCTACCACTGCATGTCATCAGTGTCCACACTGGTGTCCCCTTCAACTAAAACAATTCATCGATCACAATATAGTTATTTCATGTTCTTCTCTTTTAAACTCTGACCTTCACAAGGACAAAGACCACAACTTTAAAGTAGCTTTTTTTTTTCTCAACTTGGCACAATACATAGTATGTACTCATTTATATTTGTTAAACGGGATTTGAATTTCCATCTGGAATTTTTTTTTTTTAAATCTACAAGGAACACTTTGCACCAATCATTAGCATTTGGATACTGACATCTTATTTTTTTCCTACTGCTAAGTGTCTGTCACTCTTCCTGATTTAGGCTAGCATCTGGCTTATCTTTAGGTTGATTTATCAGATTACTTCCTCACCAGATGTGTGGCAAGCAGCTGGCAGATCTTATCAGTTTGACTGCTCCTGGTTTAATCTAAACCTGTCAGTTTGGGTGCCTTTAGGATTATAAACACTAAATCTGATCCTGCTTGAGAATCTCAGAGTATGGTCAGAACTATTAAATTCATTGTAAATCTGGGAAGTGCTAAAACTCTTCTTTTTTATTTACATAGGCACACAGCTCCCTTCAAAATAGAGCTAATAAAAAAGCTAAATGCATAATCTCAAATCCAAAGGACCTTGGTTCTGACATTTATTAAGTTTTTGACTTTAGCAAGTCACTTAAACCACTGAGCTGTAGTTTTTCTCTCTGTAAAATGGGGGATAAAATAGATATGTTGTGAAAATTACATGATGATCTTTATGAAGTCCTCAGCATAGCTCAGCACATAATAAAATCTCAACAAATGATAAATCTTATTATGAAGATGATTCACCTTAACATTCTTTGAAGGCCCCTATGCTCTAGGCTTGGGCTAGGCATTGACATAGACCTGTGAAAGCAAAGATGACTGCAGGGCTCATTTCTTTCAAGAACTTCCATCATGTTGTGGCAACAGCAAGATAAATTTAAAAATGTATAATGGGGTTATTTGAGAGCAATGCTGGAGATGTACAGAGAGAAGTAATCCAACCTAACGAGTTAAGGAAGGGGCCCTGGATAATGAGGCAGTTTGAGGGACAAAAGAGTGCCCACACAGTCTGAGTAACTTTGACCTCTTCTAATATCCTCAGTTCCATCAGTGGGAGTCTAAAGGGCCCTTCTCCCCTGGGAGTGAGTATATCTATCTCTGACAAAGTTCAGGAGAGAGCTGAGTCACATACCTGCTAGGTACACTAACACTCACAGCCTTGCCACCATTACAAATCAGAGTCTTTAGAAGAAGTCTTTTCCAGATGCTTCCTTCTGCCATTTTTGCCTTCTAATTCAGAAAGTCTTAGATGTAGAGATCGCCACTCATCTTCTATGCTCTTATCTCCATAAAGCAGAATCTCTTGTTCCTTCATTTTCTTACCTTGAAATCCCTCCACTGAAACCTCTGGAATTCAGTCTCTGCCACTGGCAAAATATCCTATGTCCTCAAACTCTCCTCTGAACGTTTTGTTCAACTTTTTGCACTTAAAGAAAACAGGCTTCCCTTCACCACCCATAGACCTTTACGTCCCATCCAGTCTTTCCAAGTGGGGATCTTTTAATTCTCACATGGGCCTGGTATCACTGAGCTGACAGCTGGAGCTAGGGTCTTTCTTCTCTTCACCATTTCCAGATGATTCTTATACTATACTCTTATAGTGGCATGTTGGAGCTGGCTTGAACCTACTTGTGACAGCTGACGGTGCCCATCTCTTCCCAACTCTGTGTTTGGTAATATTATCTCAGTAGCTTGCAGGCACCATGGTGCAATCTACATCATAGAAAATGACACACACTAAAAATCAGGGCTTGTCTATTTTGTTTCCCAGAATACTGGTTGTTATATATTTGCAGGCACATAACTGTCATTCTCCCTGCAAATCTTCGGCATTGGATCTCATCATCCTTTATTGCTGGCTCATGGTCATTTTCTCCAATAATACTCTGTCTTAGTACTTGAATATTTTAATACATATAAAATAGATAGATAATATTTCTAACACTCTGATCTCTCAGCTCTAAAACCTCAACTCTCTCCTCCAAAAATACCAACCTCTGTGCTACATTTGCCACTTTCCACCTAGATCTCCAAAAATCTTTTTTACCATAAAGTGCAATACCCCTATAATCTCAAATTAATGTATCCTATTCTCTTGCACCATTTCCTAGTTCTCCAGTTTACTTTCTCTAGTATGCCCAGTGTTAATCCTCTCACCATGCCAGGGCCTCCCATTCCTTTATCTAACCACTTCACCTCTGTTCTTAGCCATTTCAAGTCTTATATCACTTCCTTGCAGAGTTTATCTCTTCTTTGCATAAAAGTTTAACTTACTGACCCTGCTCATTATTTGCAGAATTCAACTGGCAAAACTCTTGTTAAATCCAACCCTGGACTTAATTCTATGCCTAAACCTGGCAGCTGACTGTGGCTAGAAAAACCAAACAAAACAAAATACACAACAACAACAACAACAACAACAAAATCCAGACTGATTGTTCTCCCTTTATAAAGTATGATTATGGACTTCAGGTTAGCTCTTAAGATTGTCAGACATATTTAACCCACTGAGCCACCCAGGCAAACCTGTCAGACAAATTTATACAACCCTAATCCATTCCCACATCCCCAGCAATTCTTCTCTATCCTATATCACCACTTTTCTCTTTATAGTAAGCTACTCCCATTGGCATAACTTCTTACTTGTATTTCTTTAACAATGAAACAAAAATAGACCTATGTAGCCAATTGTTACCTTTCAACTACTCCTCTTGTACTTCTCTTCTTTCCATTCCAACTCCTTGAAAGAATTATCACACTTACCTCCAGCACTTTCCTTAGTTTAAACTAGCCCAGATGAAATTCCATCTTTGCCATGCCACTAAAACTGCTTAAATAAAGACCACCTGTGACACACTTCTTGCCAAATCAATGGTCAATTCTTAAGCTTTGTATCTGTCTTCAACTATTAACACCAACTGAAACAGTTAATCATTTCCTCATCCATAATAACACCATACATTCTTGTTTTTTCTCCTACCTTATGTCTGTTCCTTCTAAGTCTCTATTACTAGATAATTCACTTCTTTCTGGCCTCATAAGATAGGAGTATGTCTGGCCTTACTCCTTGGTCTTCTTTCTTCTTTGGTCGCTCTCACTCCCTTGGTTATCTTCTCTAGACAATGGCTTTAAACATCATCCATATGGCACTGACTCTCCAACATAGTGTTTTAGCCTAGAACCCTCTTTTGAACTCCAAACTCATATATCTAACCACTTACTCAACACGTGCACTAATATAGTAGCTATCTGAAAGCTAATATGTCCCAAACTGAACTATTCTTGAGTGGGGAAGTTGCTCAGGCCAGAAAAATTAACTTACTCTTGTTCCTCTATTTCAATCACACCCTACTTCAATCCAGCACGAAATGCTGTAGCTTTTATCTGCAAAATATATCCAGATATGACCACCCTGCTCACTACCTCCTGATTCACTCTCATTTCCTGTCTAACTATTCCAATATTCTCTTTATATGCTTGTTCCCTTTGAAGCCTATAAAATTTATAAACAGAATTATGCTCATAAAACATTAGGTCAGATCTTGCTGCAACTCTCCAGTGGTATGTTTCTTTGCCTTGGCCTACAAGATATTTTTATAATCTGCCACCATTTATCAATGTTATTTCATGTTCACTACACTCCCCTTAATTTACTGGGATCTCCTTGCTTACTAGGACATACTGCACATGGGTCCAACTTGGATTCTGCAATTCCTGTTCTGTTGCTTGGAACACAGTTCCAAAAATATAATTAAAATTCACCTTTTTAAACAAATATGGTGAAAAGGTCTAATTTCCCCAAAGAAATCTATATGTTTAATGCAATCCCTATCAAAATACCATCAATGTTTTTCAAAGAAATGTACCAAATAATCCTAAAATTTATATGGAACCATAAAAGACGCCGAATAGCCAGATGAATGTTGAAAAAGAAAACCAAAGCTGGTGACACCACAATTTCAGACTTCAAGTGCTATTACAAAGTTGTCATCATCAAGACAGTATGGTACTGGCACAAAAACAGACACATAGGTCAATGGAACAGAATAGAGAGGCCAGAAATGGACTCTTAACTTTATGGTCAACTAATCTTTGACAAAGCAGGAGAGAATGTCCAGTGGAAAAAAGACAGTCTCATCAACAAGTGGTGTTGGGAAAATTGGATAACCATATGCAGAAAAATGAAACTGGACCATTTCCTTACACCACACACAAATATAGACTCAAGATAGATAAAAGACCTCAACGTGAGACAGGAATCCATCAAAATCCTTGAGGAGAACACAGGCAGCAACCTCTTTGCCTTCAGTGATAGCAACTTCTTCCAAGAAACATCTCCAAAGGCAAGGGAAGCAAGTGCAAAAATGAACTATTGGGACATCATCAAGATCAAAAGCTCTGCACAGCAAAGGAAACAGTCAACAAAACCAAAAGACAACTGACAGAATGGGAGAAAATATTTGTAATCAAAATATCAGATAAAGGGCTAGTATCCAAAATCTATAAAGAACTTATCAAACTCAACACCCAAAGAACAAAGAATCCAATCAAGAATTGGGCAGAAGACCTCAACAGACATTTCTGCAAAGAACACATCCAGATGGCCAACACACACATGAAAAAGTGCTCCACATTACTAGGAATCAGGGAAATACAAATCAAAACCACAATGAAGAATCACCTCACACCAGTCAGAATGGCTAAAATTAACAAGTCAGGGAACGACAGATGCTGGCAAGGATGTGGAGAAAGGGGAACCCTCCTACACTGTTGGTGGGAATGCAAGCCCAGTGCAAGCACTCTGGAAAACATTATGGAGGTTCCTCAAAAAGTTGAAAATAGAGCTACCCTACAACCCAGCAATCGCACAACTGAGTATTTACCCTAAAGATACAAATGTAGTGATCCGAAGGGGTACATGCACCCGAAATGTTTATAGAAGCAATGTCCACAGTAGCCAAACTACGGAAAAACCTAGATGTCCATCAACAGGTGAATGGATAAAGAAGAGGTGGTACACACACACACACACACACACACACACACACACAGGAATACTATGCAGCCATCAAAAATGAAATCTTGCCTTTTGCAACAATGTGGATAAAACTAGTGGGTATTATGCTGAGCAAAATAAGTCAATCAGAGAAAGACAATTATCATATGATCTCCCTGATATGAAGAATTTGAGAGGAGCATGGGAGGTTTGAGGGGTAGGGAAGGAAAAAAGTGAAACAAGATGGGATTGGAAGGGAGACAAACCATAAGCGATTCTTAATCTCACAAAACAAACTGAGGGTTGCCGGGGAGAGAGGGTTAGGGAGAGGGTGGTGGGGTTATGGACATTGGGGAGGGTATGTGCTAAGGTGAGTGCTGTGAAGTGTGTAAATGTGGCGATTCATAGACATGTACCCCTAGGGCTAATAATACATTATATGTTAATAAAAAATAAAAAATTTAAAGAACCTGATATTTCATTGCATGCGTATATATATTTATATTTATGTTTATATTTATATAAATATATATCCCACATTTTATTCATCTATTTATCCATTGATGGGCATTTGCACTGTTTCCATAGCTTTGCTTTTGTGAATTATGCTACAATGAATATGAGAATTCAGGTATCTTTAAGATAGTGACTTCATTTCCTTAGGATATATTCCCAGAAATGGGATTGCTGGATCATACACTAGTTCTATTTTTAATCTTTAAAGGAATGTCTATTTGGAGATTTTTAATGACTGTTTCAATCTCCTTACTGGTTATGGGTCTGTTCAGGCTTTCTATTTCTTCCTGGTTCAGTTGTGGTAGTTTATATGTTTCTAGGAATGCATCCATTTCTTCCAGATTGTCAAATTTATTGCCGTAGAGTTGCTCATAGTATGTTCTTATAATAGTTTGTATTTCTTTGGTGTTAGTTGTGATCTCTCCTCTTTCATTCATGATTTTATTTATTTGGGTCCTTTCTCTTTTCTTTTTGATAAGTCGGGCCAGGGGTTTATCAATTTTATTAATTCTTTCAAAGAACCAGCTCCTAGTTTCGTTGATTTGTTCTATTGTTTTTTTGGTTTCTATTTCATTGATTTCTGCTCTGATCTTTATGATTTCTCTTCTCCTGCTGGGCTTAGGGTTTCTTTCTTGTTCTTTCTCCAGCTCCTTTAGGTGTAGGGTTAGGTTGTGTACCTGAGACCTTTCTTGTTTCTTGAGAAAGGCTTGTACCGCTATATATTTTCCCCTCAGGACTGCCTTTGTTGTGTCCCACAGATTTTGAACCGTTGTGTTTTCATTATCATTTGTTTCCATGATTTTTTTCAATTCTTCTTTAATTTCCCGGTTGACCCATTCATTCTTTAGAAGGATACTGTTTAGTCTCCATGTATTTGGGTTCTTTCCAAACTTCCTTTTGTGGTTGAGTTCTAGCTTTAGAGCATTGTGGTCTGAAAATATGCAGGGAATGATCCCAATCTTTTGATACCGGTTGAGTCCTGATTTAGGACCGAGGATGTGATCTATTCTGGAGAATGTTCCATGTGCACTAGAGAAGAATGTGTATTCTGTTGCTTTGGGATGAAATATTCTGAATATATCTGTGATGTCCATCTGGTCCAGTGTGTCATTTAAGGCCTTTATATCCTTGCTGATCTTTTGCTTGGATGACCTGTCCATTTCAGTGAGGGGAGTGTTAAAGTCCCCTACTATCATTGTATTATTGTTGATGTGTTTCTTTGATTTTGTTATTAATTGGTTTATATAGTTGGCTGCTCCCACATTGGGGGCATAGATATTTAAAATTGTTAAATCTTCTTGTTGGACAGACCCTTTGAGTATGATATAGTGTCCTTCCTCATCTCTTAAAGGAATGTCTATCCTATTTTCCAATATTACTATATGTACCAATTTACATTTCCACCAACAGTGTACCAGGGTTCCCTCTTCTCCGTGGCCTCACCAACATTTGTTATCTCTTGTCTTTCTGCTAATAACTATCCTAACAGATGTGAGGAGATATCTGATTGTGGTTTTGTGAAGCCTAAACTTTTTAGTGTGCCAGTTCAGGCTGCTCCTGGAACATCATCCCCTTCACTACAGCCCTCTATTTCCTTCCATACATACAGTTTCATCACCATAGGGCTAGTGATGTTACCAAAACACTAATACTTTCTATAGCTACACTTTGCTGCTATAAAACCACTTGGTATTCAAGACACCTTGCTAAATGCCTCTTTATCCTTTGGTGGATGTTCAAATGTCATCTACCCTATGAAAGTTTTTCCAGATCCTCCTAGAAGAAGTAATTGTTTTCTGTTTTTCTACATCTGACACATCTTTATTTCAACTACTGCATGGATCATTACAATTAATTGCTTTAATGACTGTTTATCCCAGTAGGATATAAACGTTTCCAGAGGAAGAACCATGTCTCATTCATCTAAGTACCTTCACTATTTGATGATTTTCCTGGTACATAATCAATTCTCAATAAATGTTTACCAAATGAAGTGGGGTTAATTATATTATAAGCATATCTAGCGGGAAATCATACATCCTTCATCATTTTCTGAAGATCAAGCAATAGAGATGTTGAGAAAAAAATCATAAAAGAAAACAGTATACTAAACAAAATATCTAAAGAGAAGTACAGGTACTAGAACTTTGGCAGGATTATTTTTAAATGTTTAGGCTTTTCATCAGGACTACTGGTGATAAACATAGTGATCAGAGCAGGTTAGAATGTAAGGTAGGCTTTGTGGGTCTTTGACAAACATAGGCTTGAAACTCACCTCCACCGATTTATTAGCTGTGAGAACTCTGGTTATGTGTAAGTTTTCTCCACACTTCTTTTCAGCTGAAAAGTGGCATAGTGATACTTAACTCAGGATTGGAGTTAGGGTAAGGGGGTTATGTGACAATGGATTATTAGATACCTAAATAAATCCTGGCCCCTCCTAAGAGCTTTATTCAATAATTTCACATATTGCCTTCTCCCCTATCCCCCAAAAATAACAACAAAAGATTAGTGCTGAAATATAAAATATCACTATGTAGTATGATATAATGGGAAAAACTCTGTTTTGGTATTAAGTGGATCCACTCCTTTCCGGATGTATATAGAGATTTGGGGAAGAGCGATTACTCATATCAGAATGTTGAATGAGGCAGAGATGCAGTAGCCACAGCCATTGCCAGGATATTAAGTAAAAATGGCACGCAGTGCCTTGATGATCTAGGGAAAATAAACAAAGACTTTTGAGTTAGGCACTTACAAGAAGTCTGACCAATATAAAAGCAGATATTTTGTGTGAACAGCAATAATGGCTCAATATGACAAGCTAGCCTGGCTTCATGTGAGGCAAGAATAAACTTGGTATACAAAGAGGATCAGAGGCTCTTGGGCTTTGCCATGAATAGGAGGAGAGAAATAGAAGTTTGAATGGGAGGTGCTTTTTACGCTCTATTTGGAAAAAAAACAACAACAACAAAGACACAAACACCAAAAAATGCTTTTCCCAGGTATTTAAGTGATGAAAACTTTAAAAAATAATATTCAAAACTACTTTTCTTCAAATAGAATTTTCAGCCTATAAAAATCTCTTTTAAGGGGCACCTGGGTGGCTCAGTTGGTTAAAGCCTCTGCCTTCGGCTCAGGTCATGGTCCTAGGGTCCTGGGATCGAGCCCCACATCGGGCTCTCTGCTCAGCAGGGAACCTGCTTCTTCCTTTCTCTCTGCCTGCCTCTCTGCCTACTTGTGATCTCTGTCAGGGAAATAAATAAAATCTTAAAAAAAAAAATCTCTTTTAAGTATCCTTCCCTAATTTTTCAAGATTGGGCCAAGTATGCCTCCTATGGGCCCCATTCTGCCTACTCCATTTGGTTAGTTCATTCAGTCACTTATCATACATTCATTTATCATTTAATCATTTATCATTATCATTTATTCATCAACAAATTTTTATCAGTATACCTCTGTTGTAACAAACATAGCTGTTAGGCAGTGGAGATATATAGCAGTGAACAAACACAGATAGGACCCCTGTCTTCATGCTCCTTCATTCAAGTGGAGGAGAAACACAATGAATGGATCAACAAATCAATAAGCAAGAGATATTCATAGTGATGAGTGCTGTGAAGGAAACACAGTGGTGGGTTGGACAGAAGCTTTTTGAGGTGGCTGACTTCAGGGATGGCTTCTCTGAGGAGATGCTAAGTGAGATGATAACTGAAGTATGGAGACTACAAGACCAGCTAGAGAAGCATTTCTGATATGGGACTCCAAGTGCTAAGGTCCAAGTAGGAATTGTGGAGTGAATCTGAGACCCAAAGAGAAGAATGGCTTAAGAGAACAGATAGGTTAAAGTGCACACTTCAAACTGGCTTCCCCCTCTTCTCTCTAGAACACCGAGAGGCCTTCTACCTAGGCTCCCTGCTCTTTTCTTACCCCTATGATCCCTTCTTCATAGCAGCCAAAGTCAAACCACTTGATATTGGCCTCCAGCTTTCAGTCCTGCCATGGATTCTGCTCACATTTAGAACTCCAAGTCCTTGCCATGGCCTATAGGGCAATGTTTATTATACCCAAGACTTCTCATTTGACCTCATTTCTGGACTTTCCCCAATCATGCCCTCCTTCTTACTATTCCCCACATGTTCCCAAATACTCCTGGTTCATGACTGTTACACTGACAAATATCTATATGGCTTGGTCTCTCCCTCCAGGTCCCAGCTCAAGTCACCTTCTCAAAAGACCCTCTTGATCACCTTCCCCTGTCACTTACCACTTCTACACTTTATTTTTGCTTTGTATTATATAGAAAACCCCAGCATTTTATTTTATATTTAATTGCTTATTTTCTGTCTCTCCATTATAATTCTAAACATCATGAAGACAGATATTTTCTTCTGTTCTTATTCATCCCTGATGATACTCAACATATATGGAAAACATGTATGATATGTCAATATCATATTATTTCCATTCTGGTAGGCTATGTATCACATGCCATCAGAGCACAGTGGAACTCCAGAAGAGAAAATGTCTTCCTTGTAGTTGAGAAAGAATTCAGGGGAGAAGTGACATGTAAGTCAGGTCTTAAAAAACGATGTCATTCAATAAGTTTGACAGATCAGGGAAAAAAGAAAGGAGGAAAAGCAATTTGATTAGAGGGAACAGAGTATGTAAAGGCACAAGATCAGTCATTACAGGGAAGGGTGAGGTGCTCAGAAAACAGAGGGAATACAGAGTTCATGAAAAGCATGAGGAGTGGCAAGAGAAAAGCTATTTGGAAACAGATAATGGTATGTTTAGATACCTTATGAAGAAAATTATGCTCCAAGCTTTGGGTGCCAGGGTATTAGTTACAGGACACATCATTCATAATATAATTTCACACTAAGGAAACCATGAAAAAAAGTACCTGTTAGGATACTAAGGAAACTAATGGGGACTTTGCTTATGTCAACTGTATGCTGGAGTTCTCATTCCTGCCATCCCACAGTATTTCTAGAGCTCATCTTGTGAGAGACATTGCATACTTAGTCCAGAGTTTATACTGTTCTCTGCTCTTCATCAGACACCAAGCCACTTTCATAAATTCTCCATCCAGGAGGAAGAGCCATGAACAATACCTCCCTTACTTTGATCGTCTTCAATAGCACACACACAACTGTTCTGCTCTTTCGCTATCCTATGGCAACACAGTGGGATAAATGCATAATGGGGATATGTAAAATCTGTCTGCTTCTCTAGAGAACACAACTAAAATACTACAGTCTCTCCTCCATTATTTCTATTTTTTGTGTATTTGTTTGACTGCCAAGGAAGAAAATAACAGAACGGAGACCCACAGCTGGTACTTTGATATCTAATCATCCTTCACAACTCTGCCCACTCCAAACCCACATATGTCCTAGAAAGATGTAGATGAGATACTGGAAAATTTCTTAAAAAAATAATAATAATGGAAAAACAAAAAAATAGGTCTTTGGCAGATGTTAAGCTTGGGGACTGAAGTTTATAGTTCTTTTAAAAACAAATTTAGCACTAACTTAGCAAGAATAAAGATAGAGTAACATTGCATTTATGTAGTACATTAGTATTTTTTTAAGATCATCTGCATCTGCCTGGGGCAATATGGTATAGTAGTTAATAACATGCATATTGGAATAAGCCAACCATAGACGGATTTGAGGTTTGGTTTCACCACTTACTAGCTGTGTGACCTTGAACAAATTATAGAAAGTCTCTCAACTTCCATCCTCATCTATAAAATGAATAATGGTAACACCTACCTTAAAACTGTTCCAAGGGTTCAATAAGATCTTGTGCTTCATGTAGTCCTTACAATATGTTATCAACCACATCTTTTTCTATTCTCTTCAGTCCTCTCCAGTCGGCCTGGTATCATAGTAATAACAGATCCTAGGTCTATATGTTACTGTAACCACTTCCACCACCCCACTTCTAGTCTACCCAGACATCTCATATGGCAGTTGTTATAAGAATAACTCATATCTCAAATGGCAGAAGGAAGAGAATGTATAAAAACCATTTTTTCCTCTTGCTTCCACTTTCTTATGGCATCTTGAGTAGCAAGGCTCAGGAACTCCACTTGAAAACTAGATATGCCTTCCATCTAGAAGTTCCTTCAACCCAACACAAGGAAAAGAAACCTAAGTCATGTGATGACTCCAGGTGACTCAAGGCTTTAAGGAGAAAAAAGGAAATTGGGTTTCTTTTTGTTTCTTTCAGTCCACATCATCAGAAAGAATTAATCAAGGATGACAGATGAATTTGGCATGAAGAAGCTCTTTGTTTTGCATCTCTAGAGCCTAATAACTGGCAGTTGTACAAATCATAGACAGGGTTGAGAACCCACATAATCTGAACCAGATACGTTACTTTTTCATGGAGGTTCCCTGCCACATGGTTCTTCCACCCAGATTTGACTATACCATTTATCCAACCAATAAACAAGTATTAAATACCTGCTATGTGTTAGTCCTAAGAATAAAGAAATCTAAAAACTCAATCTGTTCCCCCAACATAGTCTTTGTAAAAGAAAGAGACATAAAATACATTTTTATAATGGAGGTACCTGGCATTATGGGAACACAGAAACAAAAAGGAGGGACAACTCCAGAGCTAAGGAACTTACTGTCTTATTGAGGTAGAACTCACCTGCCACATCTAGAATTTCAGCTTCATGACTGACATACAGAGACTGTTCCTTGTTTACGCTGAAGTTGTTTTGACCCTGTGACATTGTTGAAAGTATGGGATAAGTGAAAGTGATGGAGCCTACTGGGCCAGAAAGGTGGGAGGGAGGGATACTGAAGCATCTATCCCCCTCCTCTCACAGAAGTATCTCTACCCAGTTGGCAGTTATCCTGTCATCTCTAATCAACCATGTAAAGGTGGAAGTTAAAGATAATTAGCATGCAATAACTTTCCTCCTTGCTCTTTTAAATCTAAATTGAATGCTCATGAGGGGGCCTGTTCTGAAGCAGCTAATAAGAGAGCCATGGTTTTAATTCATTCTGCCTTCACTGGCACATGGCATCACTGTGTGTCTCTGGGTTGACTGGGCTTATTTTTTTTTTTTTAGATTTTATTTATTTATTTGACAGACAGAGATCACAAGCAGGCAGAGAGGCAGGCAGAGAGAGAGGAGAAAGCAGGCTCCCTGCTGAGCAGAGAGCCTGATGTGGGGCTCGATCCCAGGACTCTGAGATCATGACCTGAGCCGAAGGCAGCGGCTTAACCCACTGAGCCACCCAGGCGCCCCCTTTTTTTTTTTTTTTTTTTTTTAACTGAAGAAACATTAACCTGTGCCTATAGTGTGTGTGTGTGTATACATATATGTACGAGGTGGGAAAGAAAACACCATCAGCATTGAAGAGAATTCTTATTACTGTCACTCATCTGTGTGTGTGTGTGTGTGTGTTGTGTGTTTAGGGGGTATTAACAACAGTTGCATGCCTTCTATGTGCTTGGAATACACACTGATTAGTAGATACTGAATATACAGTGATTGGTAGATACTGAACATATGGAAAGAAGAAACAGAAAAGATATAGTTACTGGTCCTTAGAAAGTATTAGTTAAGGGTTGGGATATCCAACTACAAAGCAGTAACTTTAAGCACAGGCAGCTGAGAGAAAGACCTAAGAGTGAGGCAGAACCATTCTCGTTTAATAAATGAAGAAAATAATGTCAGAAGAAAGAAGTTACTTGGCTTACGTTTCACCAGAATTTGAATCCAGTTCCCCCTTACTTTAAATCTCTCTTTCTACATCTCATGCTGCCTGGATATAAAGCAACCAGTGCGGCTCTGAACCATGAGACTTTTATACCATAACACTGATGTAAAGATATTGAGTTTTTAGACTAAGTAAAAATTTAATGATTCTGTTTCAACACTGAAGGTCATAACTAAAAAGACATTTCATATTCTTACTCACATCTTCTTAATCCTTGAAATGGCTCTGAGGGATTCAATAGGCCTCTTTCATACAGTCATAAAATCAAATATTATAACATTTCCCCCAAATAAATAAATAAATAAATTTATAGTTTTGCCTTTTTTGAGAACTTAGGATAATAATAAAGACACTAGAAATTAAGGAGACAACACTATGCCTAATCAGCCACAATAGTAGTAAATATGGCAAATGGACCCTGGCTTTGTCAAAGAGGGGAACTTTACTCTGAAATGCATTTCAAGGAATCAAAGTTCTGTACCATCTATTCTAGGGAGTGTTGATCAAGATTACTGGTTTTGTTGTTGTTGTTGTTGTTTTGTTTTGTTTTTTAGTTTCCATTCAATCTGAAACTTAAGATATTTACAAAATAAAGTCCACTTAATCTTATACTTATTATCAACACTGCTAAATAATACACACACATGCGCACGCACACACACAACCTTTATTAATAAGGAGCCAATCTCTTATTTGATTCAGTAGTTCTCACAATTCTTGGATATATTTTCTTCTTCCTATTCCTTAGACCATTCAATTTTTAGCTCATCACATTTCTCCTCTTCTTTATCTCTTCATTGTAAATAGTCCTAAAAGTGAATCATAGCATCATGCTTTTTCAGAGAAATCAGTTTCCCCGGAATTCAACAATCATTCTAGAGCTGATGATTTCCTCAAAGTCAGGCATCCTTGTTACCTTTTTAATTATTGCTTTTCTGTCATTTTATTAGTTTCTATCATAATAACTGTATGTGTCTATCTTCTCTTTCTGAGAACTAGGTCTGTTATATTTCAGCTCTGTATGTCCTGTGTAAATATACACTGAATTGAGTGAATGACTAAATTATTAAATAAATTAACAAGTAAATTAAATCTCTCAAAATTTATTTTTTGAGAATAAATTCTCAAAATTTGTTATTTCCAGTGTGAATTTTCCCTTTAATCTATTTATTGATCTCTCACTCATCAATATACTCCTCACATGTCACTCCTTAAAGCTTTCTTTCACTCCTGCCAAGTCATTTAGCCCTGTTGTATGTTCAGTGCGCTTTTAGCACTTTAAAAAAATATATTTATTTATTTTTCAGAGAGATAGAGAGAGAGAACACAAGCTAGGGGAGTGGGAGGCAGAGGGAGAAGCAGGCTCCCTGCTCAGCAAGGAGCTCGACGTGGGATTCAAGGATCCCATGACCCTGGGATCATGATCTGAGCCAAAGGCAGACACTTAACTGAGCCACCCGGGCATCCCTCTCAACATTTTTTTAAAATGGTGTTTCTACTATGTTTTAATTGTTTATTAACATGCCACCCTCATAGATTATGAGCTACCACAGAGTAGGTCCTCTATAAAGCCAAGCTCAAAGCCCCTGATACTAAAGACCTCGCCGACTTAACATGCCTTTGGAAAAATGGAGGGATTATAAAGTATTCAAAGATCCTTCTGTTTGTTATCTCTGCCACTTCCTTGCACCTCTGACAGGAATGAAGACAAGAACCACTGTTGTCTTCGAAGACCACACCCACACAATCTTACTTCCCCTGCCAGTGGTGCCCACCCCCAGACACCCTGGCTCCTAGCAAATTTCATCAAGTGTCCAGGTGCCAAGTGTATCACCCTGTGATGATGGTTTTCACATTATAGCCCTAGCCACAGTCCCTTCTGCAAAATTGAACCCATATCTACCTGTCAAGCTGACATTTGCATGAAAATGCAAACAAGCATTTGAAACTTAACCAATAGTAAAGTCATCGGGTAAAAACGGCTCATTTTTTAAATGAGAGTTGAAAGTAGACTTTACTACTCCTGTGTCAATGTCTGATTGATAATGCACTTTCATAAAGACAGGTTCAGGAAGAGGTAAAATATTGCTGTAGTTCTATGGCATACTAGAGAGCATGTGCCTCGTTTAAACGGGGAACCACTAGTTAACTTCAGCTCATACTTGCCATGTGGGAACATGGACCAGCTGTGCTGTATCATCTAAGTTCCAAGAGAAGATAAAAAAAAAAAAAATCTTGATTTAAAATACTGAGAATAGATGAGAGAAAGAGTGGGGAGAGTTGGGAAGGAGAGAAAGAATGGGGCGAGAACAGAAAAAAAAAAGAGAGAGAGAGAAAACATATCTTACAAATCTGTAGGCTCTGGCTAAAACTTGTCTGTGATTCCAGGCCTATAGGACAATTTAGCTCAACACAGTAAACTTACATAAACATTTCTTTAAAAAATTAGAAAAATATATTTATGTATTTATTTGAGACAGAGTGTGTGTATGTGTACATGCCAGTGAGAGCATGGTGGGGAGGGGGAAGAGGAGAGAGAATCGCAAGTAGAGGCCCCACCAATAAGATGTCTGATACAGAGCTTGATCCCAGGAACCTGAGATCATGACCTAAGCTAAATCAAGAGTCAGACAGATGCTCAACTGACCGAGCCACCCAGGCACCCCTACACAACCCTACCTATACACCGTACCTATACACACTTACAACTATGTGTATTTGAGACTGGTCTGAAAGGAGAAAGATTTGGTCACAGTAAACATAAAATAGGTTATATTCCTGATTCAGATCCAGTTACCATTTATTGAGAATTGATATATGTCATGCAATATACTAAGCTCTTTCATTAATATATTAATGCTTAAAATTTTCATCAAAGCAATAGATGTACATAGCTAAAATCAAATTTTAAAAGCAATGTTTTAAAAGCAATGCTCGGAACCCCTTTCTCACATCTAATATTTCACAGAGGCAAACATACTTTGATTTTACCTCCTTATCTCTAAGTTATGTTATTATATTATTATTTACTGATTTTTAGATTCTGTTATTACCTATTTGTGAGGATATAGTTCTCACAGTTAAATATAACATGCAGAATTTTCACTGCCCCCATCCACTTAACATAATTTTATCCTAAGTATTGTTAGTTCAACATTAGGTATTTTTACATCCGCTTGGGTATGTGAAATAGCTCACTCCCTAGCCATATAGTATACTGTAACTACTTTTTCTGTGTTATCAAACTATATATTTTGCTTAAAGCTAATATAATATATGTCTATTTACTCAGTTTTCTAGGTACTTCTGTATAATTCAATTTCAAATTCTCTCCCAGCTGTCTACATCTCAATGTATTCAAATACATCAGAATTATCTCAGCTTTAATGTCTTGAGGACATCTCTCCAATGACACACTCATTGCTATCTTTAGTGGACAGCTGTCATTTGGGAATCTCTCATCACTCTCATGCTATTATCCCCAATTCTCCTCTCTTTTTCCTTCTCCCTTCTCTCTTCCCTTCCTTTCAATTAGATGATGCAATTCCAGAGTCCCATTTCTTCTCCTTCTTAGGTTACTCTTGTTTTTGGTGGAATATCTTCTCCAGGAACTAAACTTGTTGAGTCCTACCACATATACACAGTATTATAAACACACACACACACACACACACATATTTCTTATTTTGTTCACAAAATTGATCTGTTTGGCTGCATATAGAATTCTAGATGAGCAATAACTTTCCTTTCCTAGCTCCAGTGTTGCTATTGATAAATCCATGCAAAATCATTTGGATTTCAGAGCTTTCATATGTTTTCTGTTTTTTTTCCTGTTGTGTGGAATATTTTGGAATTTTCTCCTTCCCAGTGTTCTGAAATAAAATCTATGTTCTTTGACATAGATTGAATTCATCCATCATGCTGGTTCATGAAGAGGGTCTTTTGGTCAAGGAAGGCATGTCCTTTAATACTATCTTTTAAATGATTTCCTTTCTTTCTGATTACACTTCCGGACATCATTTTAATTTGGTTTTGGATCTCCTAGATGAATCTTATCTTTTCCATCCTCCTTTGTATTTTTGTTCCACTCTGTGGAACTTCCTATACCATATCTTCCAGCTTTTCCTCTGAGTTTCGCATGGTTATAATTTTGTAAGTTCTTTTTTTTTTAAATTCCTAATTGTTACTTCATTAGTACTTTCCATAACTTTTTGCTATGATAGAAATATTCTACATTATATACTACTAAATACAGTATCCACTAGTGACAAGATGTTGAATTTTATTTAATTTTAGTTAATTTGAACTTAAATAGCCATTTGTGCCCAAGACTACATGTTAAACAGGACAGCCTATACTGGGTTTTATATCAGTAAGAAATACTAATGATAGAGTCTTTTGAACTTTTCATTTTCCTGCATATTCTCTGTTCCTCCAGTTGGCTCATTTCAATTTGTCTTGGTCTGTTTTTCGTATAAGAACTTGTGTGTGTGTGTGTTTAGTGACCTAACATCACTATCTTTAGATGGTTCTCTTGATCTAAAACATTTCAGCTGGGGAGTAGGGGCAGGAAGGGGATGGAATTCCAAGATCCAGAATGGAAGTCTAAGCTAGGTACCCAATTATGATGATCAAATAGAGGAGGAGGGTTGGGTTTCAATTCGATTTTGTTAGGCAAACTTTTATTTACTTTAATTATTTTCAGTACAGTATCAACACCCCCAAGCAAAGACACACCTTATTTTACTTGGTCTGAAGAAATCATCTAATCTTCTGTTTTGATGGGAAGGAAAAGAAAGGAACTCTGTTGCTCAGTCGCATGGTCTAGAAGATGGAATATGAAGATCCGGCCCCTTCTTAAAGAGGATTTCAACCAATTTTATCCTCCCTCCTTGCTCCTACTCCCACTTTCAGAGGTCTCTCTTGCAAATTCTTGAGTGATTTAAGATTTCTGGCACAAATACGTTTGCTTTCCAATTGTCCCACTAAATGTCTTAGAATTCAGTTTCCTCATGTCTAAAATAGTTTCTACCAATCTTCTGTTTTTCAGCTTCCATTTTTTCCCTTTCTACTCCCCTGTTCTCTTTATCCTGGAAGATTTATGTTTCTTTGTAGTTTTAACACCTTTTACTATTGTTTCAGGTGGCTTTCAGGAAGGAGAAAAATGAAATTTTCACCCCAATATTCCAAACTCTAACTAGAATACCCTAAACTCTTTGAATACCTCCTTCAAGTCGTTTCTCCCAATCCATTGAAGATTGCTATTATAATCCCAATTAAGCTGATGAAGCTGAGGCTCAAAAACATGAGCAATTTGACTAAAACCATATGGATCAAACTCTTATTCATCTGCATTGTTTCTGCTCACTCATCTGGCAGAGAAGGTCACACAACAGAGTAACAATGCCAGACAGTCTCCGTTACTGACAGTCAATATGGCATTGTGTGTGTGTGTGTGTGTGTGTGTGTGTGTGTGTGTGTGTGTGTTTAATATGGTGTTTAAAATCCTGCCAAAATGAGTAATGTGATCACTAGACTCTGAAAGTGATTCTACTAGGATGGGCAGTCTTCAGTGCATTCTCCCAGATATGCATGGGCTCTTCCTCTATGATCTACAGGCAACGTAACATTGAACCAAGAGGGTTCTTCATTTTTTATCACTATTATTTGTTTGATTCTGTTCGTCGGGACTGTGGTTTAATTCTCTTACCCCATTTTGCTGACAGTCTTGTGGGAGGAAGTGAAAACACTGTGAGTGACATGTTTATTTATGTACCTAATCTGGGACGACACTATGACAAGCAGCAGGGATGTATTTTTTCAAGCAGACTTCTGCGTCGCTTGTCAGCTCCTTATTATGAGGTGGTTGAGTTTACTGCATTTTTAGTTATATTTGAATGCCTAATAATTCCACAGCACATTAACTATAATTTGTGAATTATATCTATCTTCTAAGAATGCATCACTTTATATCTCTTAGTAAAACAATTCATGTGAATCTAGCTACATCAGAAGGCTTCTGAGATTTTATTACCAGGCAATTATACTCATCATCATTTGGATTTTTAAAGCTCCTCTAGAAATATCTTACTATATCTACTGTCTCTTTCTATCTCAACATTTTGGTCCTCTGGGACAGCCCTTATGACTTCTTCTCAAAATCATGGCAGTCTAGCTGTCACCTCATATTCTGCATGTCTAAAACTAAGCTCATTATCTGTACCCCTCTTGACCCTCTGTGCAAACATGTTTATTCTGGAATCTCTTACTTTCAATTAATGGAACCCCCACCCCTACTGTTGTCTTGAAAAGAAATATTTGTGTCATCTTCAGATCCACCTTTCCAACATCTTCCCCCAAAGAATTATTGCCAAATCCTGTCAGTTCTACCTGGAGATGTATTTCATGCTTGCCTTGGATTCAGCCACGGCACAGGACCTTATCTTTTCTGTGCTGGATTACTGCGAGGTTTTTCCTTCTGGCCTCTTTGTCACTAGCCTGACTTTTACCATGTTTCTGACATTAAAAGCAGACCATTATAGAAAAGTTGAGAAACATATAAACAAAAAAGTAAAAAGGTTAAAGTAAGTATTGGCCAAAAGCTATTACCAGAGCTAATCATTGCTATATTTTTGATGCATATCTTTCAGATAAAAATAAGCATAAGTGTCAATATAACTATGCATGTAACACCTGTGAGAAATATATATATGTTACATATGTATGCATTATATAATTTTGTTTTGTTATATATGCCTAAATGTGAATTGACTATGTCTACAGGATTCATATATTTTGCCACTATCTTGCTTAAAAACCTTCAATGATGTCTTGCTAACAAGAATGTCTTCCAGAGCTCAGCAAGTAATTAGGCCCTGCAGAATTGGCCTGACTTACTTCTCTGACCTCATTTTCTACTGTATTTACTTAGTCCCATGGGTCTATTTGCTGTTCATTTGAAACAAGCCACCCACTTTGGGGTTTCAGCATCTTTCGTGGATTTGACTCCTAGTCTGACTGGCTATCTAGCCCCTGACATTTTCACCTATCAAAACTCCCTTAGGCTATATGTAGCCACTCTAAGTCTACTTTTTTTTTTTTTTTTAAAGTTTCACTGATTTCCTCTATCAGAATGGCTGAACCTCCTTTAGAGTTTTCACAAATCTTTTGAGCAGGTACATATTATGTATATATTTCCTTGTGGAAAAAACCAGAAGCCTTTTTGCACCATAAAGGCTTGATTCTATATCCTACTAGTTGTGTTATCTTGAAGTGCTTAATCTCTCTAGGCCATAGAAAAGTGCCTACTAATGCCATTATTTGGATAGGAAAGTGGAGGTGAGAGAAGTAAACATTTTGCCCAGTGTCACATAAATGATTAGAGTTGGACTTGGCAATCATTATTTCTTTGATAAAACCCATACTCCTGACTGTTATGCTAAGCCAGTTCTTTAGTTTCTCTCTCTTAATAGAAACTGGTAGAGATGCACTACCTAGAGCAGTTCATCGATTTCCCTTAAAAAAAAAAAAAGATTTTATTTGTTTACTTGACACACAGAGAGAGAGAACACAAGCAGGGGGAGTAGCAGAGGGAAAAAGAGAGAAGCAGATTTCCACTGAGCAGGGTGCCAATGCAGGGCTCAATCCCAGGACCCAGGGATCATGACCTGAGCCAAAGGCAAATGCTTAACCAACTGAGCCGCCCAGACACCCCTGGATTTCACTTCTTACTAAAATACCTCATTTAGTGAGCATAAAGAGTGCTATATTAACACATTCAGTTTCCTGGGATGCCATAACAAATTACCACGAGCTGGGTAGCTTCAAACAACAGAAAGCTAGAAGCTTTCTTTTGGGAAACTAGAAGTCCATAATGAAGATTTTGGCAAAGCCATACTTCCTCTGAAGTCTCTGGGTAAGTATTTCTCTTTGTCTCTGCCTGGTTTCTAATGGTTGCCTAGTTTCTAATGGCACTTCTTTGCTTGTTTTTCAATCTATGCCTATTGTCCCAAGACCCTTTACATGGCCTTCTTATAAGGACACTAGTTATTGGCTTTAGTACCCTTAATCCAGTATGGCCTCATTAACTTAATTATATCTTCAAAAAACTATCTTTAAATAAAATTATATTCAAAGGTACTGAGGATTAAGATTTGAATCGACCTTATATATGGTGGTAGGTACTGTTCAAGGGTATTGACCTACATACCTTCAGATAAATTAATACTTCCATTAGTACTGATTCATTTGACAGGATCAAGTTTCCAGGCAATGGGCATAACCCTATGAAACATCTACTAGATAACAGAATAAATACTAGTATGTCATTATTGCTGTCAACAAATAGGCAAGGAAAATAGATAGGCTTGTTTATTTGTTTTCTAGTTTCTCACAGAGACATTTACTGGCTAAGCCTGACATTATTCATAATACACACGTGGCCAAAGATTACAATGATAGAAACACAAAATTAGGGAAGGTGGATGAAAAGGAAAAGAACAGTAGATAATATTCAATTTATCAACGTCAACATACTAAAATTTTAATTTTAATATATTTGTAATTTGCATAATATACTAGTGATAGATGTGTGTGTGTGTATATATATATAAAACATATATATATTTTAAAGATTTTATCTATTTGACAGAGAGAGATCACAAGTAGGCAGAGAGGCAGGCAGAGAGAAAGAGAGAGAGAGAGAAGAGAAAGCAGGCTCCCGGCCTAGCAGAGAGCCCGATGCAGGACTCGATCCCAGAACCCTGAGATCATGACCTGAGCTGAAGGCAGAGGCTTAACCTACTGAGCCACCCAGGCAACCCAGATGTATATATTTTTAAGGTTTCTTATAGTGTCCTCTCCCCACACATTTTTTTTTTCTTTTACAAAAAAGCAACTGCTTGTTACTGCTGATTATCAAATTACCACAGGTGATTTGCCTAGTATTTTTACTTTGTATCTGATAACCTAGGTTTAAAATATTCACAATAAATGGCAATTTATAAATACATGCACAAGGGGTGCCTGGGTGGCTCAGTGGGTTAAAGCCTCTGCCTTCAGCTCAGGTCATGATCCGGGGATCCTGGGATCGAGTCCCCCATCAGGCTCTCTGCATGGCAGGGAGCCTGCTTCCCTTCCTCTCTCTCTGTCTGCCTCTCTGCCTACTTGTGATCTTTGTCTGTCAAATAAATAAATAAAATCTTTTAATAAAAAAAAATAAAAAATAGGGGTGCCTTTGTGGCTCAGTGGGTTAAGCCGCTGCCTTCGGCTCGGGTCATGATCTCAGGGTCCTAGGATTGAGTCACGCGCCGGGCTCTCTGCTCAGCAGGGAGCCTGCTTCCCCTCTCTCTCTCTCTGCCTGCCTCTCTGTCTACTGTGATCTCTCTCTGTCAAATAAATAAATAAAATCTTTAAAAAAAATAAATAAAATAAAAAATAAAAAATAAAAAAATAAATACATGCACAAAATTTATGTTTTCATAATAGCATACACATACCTACAGCAATTTTAATAATTCTTTTTGATGCAGATGTTAATGCTGGTGTTGACTGCATTTACTATCTAATTCCACCCATTTCAGATCAGCATCTTGGCCTTGCTTCCTTCTCTATTAAAGCAGCTGCCTCAGAGAACTGACTAGCTTCCACCCCCATAGCTGTACCTATGTTCCCACGCCCCTCTGCCTTTCCTCAATCCTTGCCACCCTCCCTTTTCTTTCCAGCAAAATTTATGTACTTTTGTAGCAGAGACGTAATGGTATTTCTCCCACGAAGACTCACATGAGAGTTTACCACTCCATTTTTTTTTTCTTTTACTACCTGTTTCTATTTATACATGGATTGAATATGTATTTTACTCTGTCTTAATTACAAAGAATTAATTACAGGATTTGTAAATATTTACAGTGCCTAGGATAGAGTTCAGCACATACTTATTTACTCCCCACTTTCACCCGAGAGAGTTATGATTTTGTTGCTTAATAAAGAGAAAAATTTAGTCAGGGTTAAGGGTGAAGGTTGGGTGATCAGATTAGAGGCTTGTCATGTTCTAGGCACAGTGCAACATACTGGGGCTTTACAAAGATGAGTAAGAAAATGTTTCTGATCTCAGGAAGATTAGAGTCATGTGTCAGATTGCTCAGGTAACTGACATAACAGATCCTAATGAGAGCTCAAATGCCTGCATATATAGTGCAGGCATACAGTATCCCACAGTAATCAGCTAAGAAGCACACATGAGGAGCACCTACAGCAGTCTCAGGCAAGCATACAAGAAAATCTTGAACAGCATCTGAGACAGGGAGCCCCAGACAAGGGAAGAAATGTGGAAAAAGGGCATTCCAAATATAGGAAAGAGAGTGAACCAAAGACAAAGAGGCATGACAGATAACAGTGTTTGAAAAACAGTAAGCACATTGCAGAAGAGACTTGGTGACTTGATTTCTGCCCCCAATACAAAGTAGTACAGAAATTATTACATACTTGGATTCTTATTTACCTATGGGCTGTGCATATATCAGTGTATGTGTGTGTGTGTACGGGAAAGGAGGTGACGTGCTTCTCTGTGATTCTACATTTAGTGTAAAAGTACACAGGTGAGTAGGAGGGCAGAATGTCCATTATTGACTTTCTGTTCACCACAACAGTCTAACAGGAAGATTTCTGTCAGGCATCTGTCACCTCTACTAACTTTTTGAAATGGTTACAAAAATGCATATCCAAGTCATAAATTTTTAAGAAAATATTCTCCTGCCATTTATAGTAATGCTACCAAATGACAAGTTCAAATTACTTGTTGTGATTACTCTTCATCTGGGCAAAACACATGTTGCAAAGTATGCATAAGATGCAATTACATCGATTGCAATGACACGGAATAACACCACCAGAAAAAAGCTAATCACACACAATACACATACTGTTTAGAATTTTCCCAAATACTTCCCCCCTTTTCCCCTTTTCTTTTCTTCCTCTTTTTTTTTCCGTATTGCAATCTGTTCATCATTTGGACTTATGAATAACTCTTAGCTTTGCTTTGCTTTTTCATAATGTGCAAAGTAACAGCTGAATTAGATAAGCACCAAAAAGTCAATAAAATAAACATTAATATATACAACATATTCTCACACTTAGATGATATTTAAAATAATGGCCTTGCTATATTCACCAGCAATATTACTTAAATACTTACAGATTTTTACTTTTGTGATGCACATAGAGAGGATATCGAACTTCAAATGTAAAAACAGGTGTTTTTAAAGGAATTCTTCATGCAGGGTTTTAGCAACTCTAAGCTGGGTACTTCTATAAATGGTTATGGGATATAATATTTTTCCTTTTTCTTAAAATTTATTTATTTGAGAGAGAGAGAGATCACAAGTAGGCAGAGAGAGGGGAAAGCAGGCTCTCTGTTGAGCAGAGAGCCTGATGTGAGGCTCAATCCCAGGACCCTGAGGTCATGACCTGAGCCGAAGGCAGAGGCTTAACCCACTGAGCCACCCAGATACCCCAATACTTTTCCGTTTCAACATAAGTCATGTCCAAGTACATTAAAACAGCCTGTATTCTCTGATACTCATTTTCTCCAGTTGATCTCCCCTCAGTCTTCCTTTTCTTCTCACTTGATTGTCTCTCTGGGGATAGCTCTGCTACTGAAGCTTTAAATTCCAATCTCTATTTCTAAATTGCACTCCTCTCCTCACCATCATGTCTGCACATTTGGCCACTAAATAGACTTTTTCACCTGTGTGTCCTCAAAATCACTATATGCAATTTAGTATTCACTACCGGTCCTGATTTTCCCAATCCTCCCACCTCAAAACTAGCACATTCAACAATGTTCTCAGTCTCAGTTAACAGCATTACTACCCAAACTACAAATTTCTGAGTCTCTCTCCCATCTATATCTAATAGGACACCAAATACTATTAATGATATTTGATAAATGTACCTCATGTTTATTATCTTTTTTTCAGTCTCCATTTTTATTGTCTCAATTCAGGTCCTCATCTTATTTAATCAGGACACTTCAAAATGAAATTCATGGTTTAAGTGAAGTCATCATCTGACTTATGTACATGCTTTCTTTTTTAGTGGCATTATTATCAACAACATGCTGGAGCTAATGATTGGATTAGATGTCTTCCCCTCTCTTTCCTTCATTTATAATCCCTAAACAAACATGGTAGCTTCCTAAATATCCCTGATAATTTGTTCATGTCTTTCAATCTCACATCTACTGCTCTAGTTCACATTCTCAATATTTATCACATGAACTGTTGCAACTGAAGAGGAATTGGCTGGTCTTTCACTCACAAAGTCTCCCCTAATCTTTCTAAAATTAGAAAGAGAATTATGTAGCAACTCTACTTGTTTGTTTGTTTGTTTTTCCCCCAACAATGAATCTAAACAGGTAAGAAGAAATCTAGGAGAAATGAGCTGGGACTCTACATCAATATTTTTAAAAACTCCATTGAGTATTTTCTGCTTCTTGTCATCAAAGAGCATTTCATACTGTACTAGTCCCCTTGCCATAAAGAACTACAATATTGACATGCTATCTAGATGAGGACTGTATGTGCCCAAAGGAGGGAAACTATTAAGACAAGACAATGATCAACCCAACATTCTGCCTTTAGACATGTTCATGAGTATAATGCAGGTTGGTGGAGCCCAAGGAAGGGATGGTGGCTATACAAAGTAGCACTAAAAATAAGGATAGGAGGTCCTTTACATCTTTGGGTAAAGACCAAGTTATATATGTATACAGCAAGATTCTTTTCAAGGCCAGGACAAGAAAAGCTAGTAGGAAGCTGCAAGCTAAAAAGAAATGCCTCAGACTGTACCATATTGAGAGATATAGGCCCTCTGAGCAGTCTGGGAAAGTAACCTTGCTGAATAACCTGGGTATTGAATTTGGGATTCCTCAAAAAAAAAAAAAAAAAAATCCCATGTTTCAGAAATAGAGTTACTCTGGTCTTATAATAAGGGCTACATTAGAACCATTTTCACAAAGTTTAAAAACAGATTTTTAATGAATTATGCTGATTTTTGAGTAAATTATCTGTCAAATAAAATTCAAGAGTTTCCAAAGGAAAACAACAAAGTTTAAAATCTTATCAGTATAATATCCACAATGGTCAAGTACAGGAACAAACTATTGGGCATATGAAAAAGCAGGAAAATAATATATACAGTATTTAAAATTTAAATTATTTAAATATTAAAAAGAGTAAGCATAAATATATCCAGAGATCTTAAAATGAGCAGGAAAAGACTTTAAAGTTATGAATAGAAAAGAAAACTATTAAAAAGAGACAAATAAAATTATAAACCTGAAGCATATGGTATCTGAAGTGAAAAATCCTGAGTAAGCATTTAGCATTAGATTGGATACTTCAGAAGAAAAGAGAAAATAAGTTGAAGACATAGAAATAGAAATTACATAGACTGAAGCATAGAGAGTAAAAAGACTGGGGGTGGAGTCGCTGGGGATGAGGAGAATACATCCTCAGTCATATGTTTGAAGATACCTAACAGTCAGAATTTGTGATGTGAATACCAAAAGAGAATGACAGACAGAAAAATGTTGAAGAAGTAATGAAAACAGCTCTTTGGGGAAGACGGCAGAGTAGGAGGAAACTAGACTCACTCTGTCACACAGATCTAGCTACATAGCACTCACATCAATGTAAATAATCCAGAAAATCACCTGAAGATTGCCAGCATAAACTCCATAATTAAAAGTAAAAAAGAGACCACACTGAAGAGACTAGGAAGGGTAGAGACATGGTTGGGAACTAAACAGACTTCTGGGACTGTCCATGGAAAGGGAAATACACCACTGGCACAGAAAGAGGAGAGAAGAAGACTCCCACACTGGGAAAGATGAATCCTCAAAACATTTGGCTTTGAAAATCATAGGGGCTGAATTTCATGAATTGTTACAGCCAGCAGGACTTAAAACATTGATTTTTTTAAAAGATTTTATTTAGTTAGTTATTTGCCAGAGATTGAGAGAAAGAGAGAGTGAGTACACAAGCAGGTGGAGTGGCAGGCAGAGGGAAAGGGAGAAGCAAGCTCCCTGCTGAGGAAGGATCCTTATGCTGGGCTCAATCCCAGGACCCTGGGATCATGACCTGAGCTGAAGGCAGCTGCTTAACTGAGTGAGCAACAAAGGCACCCCAAAACATGATTTAAAAAAAAAAAATAAGCAGTTTAGCTCTGGAGAACAGGTGGGCTAGAGAAAATGGGGTCCCTACCCTTGGAGATACAGCATAGAAGCATATGGTTCAAAGGTACCTGGGGCATATGGGAGGGCTGGGAAGAAGTTACGGGGAGACTCCTCTAGAAACAAAGGAAACATCAGGTGTCATTTACCTCTTTGGCCCCTCTTCATAAACACATATGCACTTGCTGGACTTGCTACTTAATTTGCCAGTACTGTTGTCCTGACCCTACACTGTGCTTCCACAAATCCACTGCTCTAGATAGCCTCCCTCAGTCGAGATAGTGCAGAACCCCTTCTGTAGAGGATCGGTGTTACTCAAAGCTTGCTAGCACCACCACTGCACCCCGCCTGTTCCATGAGAATGGACTTAGGGAACTCAGTGACTCCATCAAGAATAATGACATTCATATAATAGGGATCCTAGAAAGAGAAGAAAAACAAAAGGAGATAGAAAATTTACTTGAAGAAATAATCATTGAAAATTCCTAAATCTGGGGAAAGAAACATATAGCCACATCCAGGAGGCACAGAGATCCCCCAAAAAAATCAACCCAAGGAGGTCCACAACCAGACACATAGTAATTAAGATGGCAAACTGCAGTGAAAAACAGAGGATTTTTAAAGCAGCAAAAAAAGGAAAGCAATTACACACAAGGGAAACCTCATCAGACTACGAGGAGATTTCTCAATAAAAACTTTTTAGGCCAGAAGGGAGTGGCATGATAAATTCAAAGTACAGAAAGGTTTAAAAAAAAAAAAAATCTGCAGCCAAGAATACTCTACCCAGCAAGGATATCATTCAGAATGAAAAGAGATAAAGCATTTCCCAGACAAACAAAAATTAAAGGACTTGAAGACCTCTAAATCAGCCCTTCAAGAAATGTTAAAAGGAAATCTATGAATGGAAAGGAAAGACCATAAGCAAGAATAAGGTAAGGGAAGTAGGAAACAAAAGAAGTAGTGCAAATAATTATATCTGCAATAATAGTGAAGGGAAAAAATAAAATAAAAATAAAAGGATGCAAAGTGTAATACCATAAACCTAAAACATGGTGAGGAGAGGAGTAAAGAATGGGTTAAAAAAAATGACAATCAACGGAATATAGAGTGTTACATGCAGAAGGTGTTACATACAAACTGACAGTAAGCACAAACCAAAAACCAGTAACAGACACACAACAACAAAGAGAAGGAATCTAAATATATCACTAAGAAAGTCAATTAATTATGAGAGAAAAGAACAAGAGAAGGAAAAAAAAACATAAAACAAGCAACAAAACGGCAATAAATACATACCTATCAATAACCACTTGGAATGTAAATGGACTAAACACTCCAATTGGAAAACATAAAGTGATGGAATGTATTAAAAAAAAAAGATCCATTTATATACTGCCTACAAGAGACTCAATGCAGACATAAAGACACCTACAGATTGAAAGGAAATGGAAGGAGAAAAATTTATCATACAATGGATGTCAAAAGAAAGCTGGGGTAGTAGTACTAATACTGCAGAAAATAGACTTTAAAACAAAAACTGTAGGAAGAGACAATATATAACCATTAAGAGGACAATGCATCAAGAAGATACAGCATTATAAATATTTATACACTCAACATGGGGAACACAAATACTTAAGTCAGTTAATACCTCACTTACATCAATGGACAGATCATCCAGACAGAAAATCCACAAGGAAACAGTAGCTTTGAGTGATATATTGGCCCAGATATATTCAGAACATTCCATCTTAAAACAACAGAATATGCATTCCTTTCAAGTGCACATGGAACATTCTCCAGAATAGATCACACATTAGGCCACAAAACAAACCTCAAAAATTCAAAAAGATTGAAGTCTTTCCACACCCCTTTTCTGACAACACTATGAAGTTAGAAATCAACCACAAGGGAAAATATGGAAAGAACACAAATACATAGAGGTTAAATAACATGCTACTGTACAATTAATGAGTCAACCAATAAACCAAACAGGAAATCAAAAATACATGCAAACAAATGAAAATGAAAATACAATGGTCCAAAATCTTTGGGATGCAGCAAAAACTGTTCAAGAAAGGAAGTTTATAGCAATACAGGCTTACTTTAGGAAGGAAGACAAAATTCAAATAAACAACCTAACTTTACACCTAAAAGAACTACAAAAGTAAGCATAAATAGAACCCAAAAGCAGTATAAGGAAATAAATAACAAAGATCAGAGCAGATATAACCTAAATAGAAACAAAACAAACAAAAACAAGAGAAGAGAGTAATAAACCAAGAGCTGGTTTTTGAAAAGATCAACAAAATTGGTAAAACACTAACAAGATTCATCTAAAAGACAGAGAGAAAAGGGGCCTCAAATAAGCAAAATGAGAAATGAGAGAGGAGAAATAACAGCAGACAACAGAGAAATACAGAAGACTATAAGAGAATATGAAAAAATATATGCCCACAAATTTAATGACTTAAAAGAATGGACATATTTCTGGAAAAATATAACCTTGCAAAACTGAATCAGGAAGAAATGGAAAATTTAAACAGACCAATAAGCAGAAATGAAATTGAATTGATAATCCAAAAAAAAAAAAAAAAAAAAAGAAGAAAGAAAGAAAGAAACTTGTAACAAACAAAAGTTCAGGACCAGTTTCACAGGTGAATTCTACTAAACATTTGAAGAAGAGATAATACCTTTTCTACTCAAACTACTATAAAAAAAAGAAGAAAAAAGAAGACTTCCCAATTTGTTCTATGAGGACTGAATTACCCTTATACTAAAACCAGATAAACACACCAATAAAACAAAACAAAATAAAATAGAAGACCTATAGGTTATTATCTCTGATGGATATTGATATAAAAATCCTCAATGAAATATTAGCAAACTCAATCAAATAATACATTAAAAAAATAATTCACTGTGATCAAGGGGAATTTATTCCCAGATGTATGGGTGGTTCAATATTGGCAAATCCATCAACATGATACATCACATCAGTAATAGAAAGGATAAAAACCCTATGATATTTTCAAAAGATGTAGAAAAAGCACTTGATAAAGTAAAATATTCATGATAAAAACCCTCAAGAAAGTAGGTTTAGATGGAACACATCTCAACATAATAAAGTCCATATATGAAAAACCCACAGTAAATACCATACTCAATGGGGAAAAACTGAGACTATTCCTCCTAACATCAGGAACAGGACAGGGATGTCCACTCTCATCACTTTAATTGAACATAATACTAAAGGTACTACCTACAGCAATCAGACAAGAAAAAAGAATAAAAGACATCCAAATTGGTAAGGAAAAAGTAAAACTTATGCAGGTGACACAGTACTATAGATAGAAAACCTTAGACTAGACACACACACACACACACACACACACACACACACACTACTAGAGCTGATAAATAGATTCAATAAGGTTATAGTATACATAATTGATGTACAGAAATCTGTTGAATTTTAATATACTAATAATCAAGCAGCAGAAATATATATTAAGAAAGCAATCCCGCAAAAATAATGAATACTGTTATGCTGAAAATAAAAAATAAAGTAAAAAAAAAAAGAAAGCAATCCCATTTACAAATGCACCAAAAATAATAAAATACTTAGGAATAAACTTAACCAAGGAGATGAAAATTCTGAACTCTGTAAACTATAAAAGATGGATGAAAGAAATTGAAGATGACAAAAACTAATAGATATGCCATGTTCATGGATTGGGAGCAAAAATATTGTTAAAATGTCTATACTACCCAAAGCACTCTAAAGACTTAATGCAATCACTATCAATATACCAACAGCCTTTTTCACAGAACTAACACAAGTAATACTAAAATTTGTATACAACCAAAAGATATCCCGAAGAGCCAAAACAATCTTGGAAAGTGAAAAACAAAACAGGAAGAATCAGAATTCCAGACTTCAAGTCATACTGCAAAGCTGTAGTAATCAAACAACACTGTAACTGGCATAAAAACAGATACACAGTTCAACAGAACAAGATAGAAAGCCCAGAAACAAACACACGACAGTATGGTTAATTAATCTTTGACAATAGAGGCAAGAATATGCAAAGGAGAAAAGACAGTGTCTTCAACAAATGGTGTTGTACAATCAGCAGAAATATCCTTAAAAAATAAACACTAATTTTTTTTTTCAGACAAACACAAGCTAAAGAATTCAAAGATCTGCCTTACCAGGAATATTAAAGAAAGTTCTGGAGACTAAAGAAATACAATACCAGGTAAAAACCCAGATCCATACTAAGGAATAAAGATCACTAAGGTGGTATATAATTTGATGCATGTATATATGTGCATGTGTACATATTTCCTTTAAAAAGATAACTGACTACTTAGGACAGAAAATACAATGTATTTTTTATTGTATTTTTTTTCCATTTTATTTTTTTTATTCGGTGTTCTAGCATTCATTGTTTATGCACCACACCCAATGCTCCATGTAATACGTGCCCTCCATAATACCCACCACCAGGCTCACCCAACCCCCCACACCTCTCCCCTCCCCTCCAAAACCCTCAGTTTGTTTCTCAGAGTCCACAGTCTCTCATGGTTTGTCTACTATGAGATTTAAAACACATATAGGACTAAGCATAATGTCAATACAACAAAGGAGAAGAAAGGAAGAAAGTATATGGTTATAGTCATCATATGTTATTTATAGAAATGGTATAATATTAAGAGATTGTCAATTACAGTAAGTTAGAAATGCATACTGTAAAATCTAGAGTGACCATTAACAACACAGAATATAGAAAAAGTATATTTAGAAGTCAATATGATAATTGTAATAGAATAATATCATTTACTTAAATAACTTCTAAAAATACAGGAAAAAATAACGAAGAACAAGTGGGACACATAGACACGAATTGGTTAAAATAATGCAAAAAGATATACTATGCTAACATCAGGCTAACATTAATCTGAAGGAAGCTGGAGTGGCTGCACTAATATCAAGCAGAGTAGACTTCTGAGTGAAAGATACTATAAGGAATGAATAAACAATATAATGATAAATGGGCCAATTCATTAGGGACCATGCACAAAATTTTCAAGCACCTAAAAATGGAGCTTAAAAATTGATAACACAGGAGAAGACAAATTTGAAAGAAAAATAAAATACACAAATACACATAATTATACTTGGAGACTTTAAAAATCTTCTTTTAGCAATTGATGTAACTAGTAGCTCCCGAAATTCAGTAACTATAGAGAAAATTTGAACACTATCACCAAACTTTCCCTAATTTACATTATAGAACATTTTACCCAATAGCAGCAAATATGTGCTTTTTACCAAGAGCAGATAAAACGTTAACTGAGAAAGGTCATATGCTATGCCAACAAAGAGCTCTAAGTAAATTTTAAAGGACACTTTAAATGTTCTCTGACTATGTATTTGAATTTTTGCCTTTATTTTTCTTACCTGTTCTCTGATTATAATATGTTCTCTGATTATAACAATATTACATCAAGAATCGAGAGCAAAAAAAATTTAGGAAATCCACAACTACTTGGAAATAATGCAAAATATTTCTAAATAACCCATGGAACAACAACAAAAAAAAATCAGGCAAATTAGAAAACATTTTGAGTGAAATGAAAATGAAAATATAACTTATCAAAATGAATGGAATCCAGCTAATAAGTTTTTTTGGAAAATTTGGTTTTACTAAAAAGGAAGTTCTCAAACCAAAGAAATAAGCTTCTATTGAAAAATACAGATGAACAGACCAAACTAAAGCCAAAATGAATAGAAGAAAGTAAAGACAAATAAGAAAATCCAGAAGTCAATAAATGTGAACACAATAGAAAAACAATAACATCAAAGCCTGTTTTGGGAAGGTATCTATAAATTAAAAATAAATAAGCAAACTGGTCAATAAAATAGAAAAAAACCCCACAAATTACCAATACCAGCAATGAATGAGAGACATTACCACTGGATTTATAGGGATAATAAAGACATATTAAGGTAATAAATAAAATTTGTGCTAATAATTAAAAAAAATAACTTAGAAGAAATGAACAGTTTTATTGAAAGGTACAAATTGCCATAACTAGCACAGGATATAACAGAAAAGCAAAATAGCATGAGCTTAAATTAAAGTATTTAAAAATGAATTTATAATTGAGTTATTTTCCAGCATGAAAACTATCAGACCAGTAGCTTCAATGGTGAATTTTATCACGCATTTAAGGAAAAAAAAAAATAGACAAACAACTTGCCAACTTAATTTATAAGACCAGTACGACCCTGATACCAAAATCTGAAAAAAATATGAAGACCAAAGAACAATATCCATCATGAAAACAAGTGAAAAAAAAAATACTTTGAAAAAAAAATTAACATACCAAGTCCAAATCACAGAATTTAAATAAATAAGTGTATTAAGTCAGCTATTTTAAATAAATATGTTCAGAAAGGTAGAGGAAAGCTAAAACATGATGAGAAGAAAAACAGAAGATATTAAAAAAGAATGGAATAAAATTTCTAGAAATGAAAAATCTAGTACCACAAATGAAATATCCACTGGATAAAATTAACTGCCAATCTAATAGTGAAAAGACAGAGAGAGAAATGGCACTAGAAATTTTCTGCACTGAAGCATAAAAAGGGTAAGAAAAATTCGCTGAAATAAAGTTAATAGAGGATCAGTAAGGTATGGGGCAGTATTAAATGACAAACTTAGATGTTAAATTGAGTCCCAGAAAAAAAGGGAAGAGAGGGAGTGGACAGAAAAAGACCTGTCAAAATTCAACACCTACTTATTACAAAATTTCTTGACAAACTGAAGTTAGAATATTCCTCAACCTAATCATGGGAAAATATAACAATCCTATCAAGAACATTATATTTGACTAACATTATGAATGCTTTCCTGTAAGATCTCTTACTACCATTTCTATTTAAAATTTTATTGATGGGGGGGCACCTGGGTGGCTCAGTGGGTTAAGCCGCTGCCTTCGGCTCAGGTCATGATCTCAGGGTCCTGGGATCGAGTCCCGCATCGGGCTCTCTGCTCAGCAGGGAGCCTGCTTCCTTCTCTCTCTCTCTGCCTGCCTCTCAGTGTACTTGTAATTTCTCTCTGTCAAATAAATAAATAAAATCTTTAAAAAAAAATTTTATTGATGGGGACGGCTGGGTGGCTCAGTCTGTTAAGCACCTGCCTTTGGCTCAGGTCTTGATCCCAGGTTCCTGAGATCAAGTTCCATGCGGGAGTCCCTGAAGCCTGCTTCTTGTTCTGCCTGCTGCTCCCCCTGCTTGTGTACTCTCTCACTCTCTCACCCTCTGACAAATAAATGAATAAAATAAAATAAAATCATACTGATGTTTCAGTCCAGTACAAAAGGTAAAAAAAAAAAAACAAAAACAAAGACAAAAGTTCAAATATTCACAGATGATATGAGGATGTATATAGAAATTAATAAGAAATCTACCAAAAAAACCTCTAGCAGAAGTAATAAATAAATTTAACAATATCATAGGAGACTAGCTTAATTAACAAAAATCAACTGTATACCTATAAGCAAATGGAGAACAAAATTGAAAATAATTCTTATCATAGCATTATCAAACAAAAACTACTTAGAAATCAATTTAACAAAAGATGTGAAAACTTTACATCAGAAACTACAAAGTTTTTTGGAGACATTTTAAAAGACCCAGATAGGTCATTATCTATCATGTCCATGGATTATACTACTAAGATTATACTATTATTATTACTATACCAATTTTTTCTAGTTTTATCTCTATATCTGTGTATCTGTATATCTGTGTCTTTTGCCGCCATCTATGTAAAATCAATCAAAACCCCAGAAGGCAGTAGAAATCAAAAATAGAATCTATAATTTTTATTTTAAAAAACCTTGAATAACAAAAGCAATACTTTTTTAATTAAAAAAAATGTTGGGGTGCCTGGGTGGCTCAGTGGGGTAAGCCTCTGCCTTCAGCTTAGGTCATGGTCTCATGGGATTGAGCCCTGCACTGGGCTCTCTGCTCAGCAGGGAGCCTGCTTCCCCAAGCCCCGCACCTGCCTCTTTGCCTACTTGTGATCTCTCTGTCAAAAATAAATAAAATCTTAAAAAAAAAAAAGTTGGAGGACTACTAATACTATTTCCAAACTTACAGGATTCAAGACTAACTTAGAGTAATCATGAAGTATTGGCAAAGAGATAGATAATCAATTCATAGACCTACATAGAGAAACCAAGAATAAGCCAATTTTTACAAGTAATTCATGTCTTATAAAGTCACTGAAGCAAATCAATGAAGTAAGGACAATCTTTTCAACAAATCATGCTAATGTTCAAACAACTGCACTTCCATAGAAAGTTGAGGGGGATAACCTTGATGTTGACCTCAAAGGATATGCAAAATTTTTGAGATTAATCATATATGTCAATATAAAAGATAAAATTCTAGAAAAATATATAGGAGACTATCTCTGCAATTTAGGAATACACAGTTTATTTAGATTAAAACATAAAGAGCACTAACCACCAAAATGATACATTTATATACTGGACTTTATCAAAATTAAAACTTGTGCTTAAGACTTCATAAAGGAAATCATTAGATAATTTATACTCTGGCAAGATTTTCACGGAATGTATTTTACAAAAGATTTGTATCCCCAAAATATAAAGAACTCCTACAATTAAATTATAAAGACAGACAACCCAATTAAAAACGGGGAAAATATTTATACACATCAATAAGACATAGAAATGACAAAGAATGAAAAAATACAAGACATCATTAATGTGTTTTGAGAAAAGCAAATTAAAACTAGTGAGATAACCACTACATACCTATTAGAATGGTAATTTTTAAAAATAAAAATAAGTCAAGACCAAATGTTCATGATATATGTTCCTAGTTTGATGGTCAAAGTGTAAAAGTTATACCAATTTGGAAAATATACCTAGCCCTATGGCCCATAATACCAATCTAAATATTTATCTAAAAAGAAGTGAAGATATTTACTGAGACAAATATGAGCTCACTGAAACTTAGATAAAATATAAATAAACTCCATCGTTCTTCTTAAAATGCACTGTTGAAGGGCTCTCTTATGAGGAAGACTTTGGCATTATAGCTATAGCTTTCTTTATTCAAGTGATTTCCCTGAACGGGTTTATTTAATTTATCTAATTGCTACCCCTGTTCATTAGAGATTGACAAAGAATAACAAATTGGACTCCAGTCAAGTCAATTCCATAAGAGCTAGGCACGTATTCTCTATTTTGAGGTTGGAATGGATACCACAAAGGGGAACTGGAAGCTACTCTATTTTCAGAGAAGTATGGATATTATCCACTGTGTGGAGAAACACTATACAATCCCTCCATGTGGCTACAAATGCATGCACACTGACACATATTTGAGAGGTTTACTGATTGTGTTCCCAACACCCATCCCACTCCAACAAAAGTTTGACAAAACCTATCATAGTAATCCTAATTTCCTTGCCATTGATTGTTTATTATGGGTATATATCCTAACCCTAGCATGAGATATTAAATAAAATTTTTTAAAAGTCTACTAGGGCTTCTAGAAAAGGATTAATCATTCCTAAAAAAATCATTCCTAAAAAATCATTCCATATATGACATCTGGACATACAGAAATCACTTTAGTATAACAAACATCAAAGTCACACTGAAGAGGCAGAAAAGAGAGGTAGAAAAAACCTTGGTCTTTTAAAGAGCTATTGGTTTATAAACTGAATTAAGATTAGCACACCTCCTACCCTTGGCCTTGTAGGAGGTGAGGTGATTAATTTCCCCATCTGTAAGGTTGTATGAGTCAGGTTTTTCTGTTCCTTGTAACTGAAGGCTTCCAAAGACATATGCAAACACAAAGAGACAATGGTCTAAATGCTGGCTACATTCTGAGTTTGGTGGGCTTTTGCAAATTAGCCCCATATCTGAGCTATGATCATTACTTTTCTTACTACTGAAAGGCAAAATTGTGCAGTAAAAAAGGACGGGGATTTTGAATTGGAAAAATCTGGGTTGGGCTTGGTGCTGCCATAAAACTATCTTGCCCTCGCTAAGTCTTAGCTCCTTTTAAAAATCTCTGTGGGACTTCTATAGAAATTAATAACATAATGCATGTGAAATATATGCGCAACGTCTGGCAAAGATAGGTGTTGGAAATGAGTTAGCCAACTCATGCTACTGGTATTACTATTAACATGGGGGAGAAAATCATCTCAGTGTTCAGGTAACTGACTCCAAAGTGGGCTTCAAATCAAAAGCATATTTACAGAGCAGGTTCTAGCTGCTCACTTTTTTTTTTTTAAGATTTTATTTATTTATTTGATAGACAGAGATCGCAAGTAGGCAGAGAGGCAGGCAGAGAGAGAGGAGGAAGCAGTCTCCCTGCATAGCAGAGAGGCCGATGCAGGGCTCGATCCCAGGATCCCGGGACCACGACCTGAGCCAAAAGCAGAGGCTTTAACCCACTGAGCCACCGAGGCACCCCTATCTGCTCACTTTTTATGGGTAGGAATAGAACATTTGACAGAGTAGATGGGGTCAGAGATAGATATTAGGCCAGGTAAGTATGTGTGTGTATACACACACACACACACACACACACACACACACACACATATAATCAAATAACACTAACAACAATATTGGTAACAACCACCTTCCATATACTGAGGTTCTGAGCTATGTAACAGTATTAACTTCATTTTACAGATGAGAAAACTAAGGCCTCAAGCAGTCCTAGAGTTCGGCCAACATCACACCATAGTACATGACAAATTTATTGTTCATTCTAGTACTCTCTGGCTTCAAACCCCTGTGTAAAACTTAATCTAGGTTGCTGGTTTTATTTGTGGTGTTTGTGCTTTATCTGAGAGTACCCTTCATCAAAATGCTCAGCAATGGAAAACTTTCTCAACTATTCTTGATACAATCATTCACATCTTCCTTCCATGAAGATAATGTAGGCAAACAAAACGAACACAACATTAAAGGTTTTCTGTCTGATTCTGGCTGGCTAGAATTACTCAGCAGGTAGCCAGAAAGATTATCCCATTCTAGAACAACCTCCATTGATAACTAAAAATGCTGCCATGATGGATACCCCTTTGCTTTCAAGCTATGTGCACACAAACACACATGCAGGTGGGTTTCCTTGCACTCACACATACATGAACACATTCATTACTGAAATCAAAATTGCAAAAATGTCAGGTTTTTTTTAGATTTTTATATGGAGTTCATTGGTCAATTTTATTTCCATTAAAAAAGCAGTACATCATATGATTACATTTTATGAGTATATATCAGTTAAAGAGATAGCAGAAGGACCTTTGATCAAAATGCACACTGAAAATGGTGCATTTTAGTGTCAAGGGGCAATTGTAACTAAGCTCTACAGTTTGGTAGCATAGGTTCTTTCACTAAAGAATCCTTTTGCTCAGCTGTACATGAATTGTGACTCTTCTAATCACAAAGATTATCCTAATACAGAAGTAGAAGGTCGATTTTTCTTAAAAAAAAAAAAAATGAACTCCCATTGACCCTTTTAATCAGTCAGGTCAAATCAGATCTATTGTCAAGGTGGCTTCGAGCCTTCATTATTTTTAAATGAATGCCAGAGAAGAAGCTTTAAGCTTCCAATAATCAGACCTCATTATTGATTTTTCCAAGCAAATTTCTACCAAAAAAGGGTGGTCAGAGAATTTTCTTTATAAAGTGACCAATTGAGAATCATGACAAACTTAAATGGTAGGATTTAACTGCTTTCTTAAATAGACCATCTGCATTAAGGGCTGGTTGTGGGAAAACTGAAACAAACTTCCTTCTTCTGTGACTTCAGGAAACATTAATTCCCTGGCCCAGTGTCCTATAGAAATTTGAATTGAGTAGATTTCTTGAACAGGAAAAATTCTTTCATTCATCCATCCATCCATCCATCCATCCATCTATCCATCCATAATTGGAACCAAACACCTGTTGTTTAGGCCATGTAGTGTAACCAGGAGAAAGAGAGAATTTAAGAGTTGAAAGGGGCTTTCTTCTGCGTCAGTGACAGAATGTGCTTTGCAATACCTTCATATTAAGCACATTTTTTTCTATTCTTTGCTAGAACAGAAATACTCAGCAGGTAGCCATTAAGGTAGCTACTATTACGGAACACCTCTATGAACATCTAGAAATGTTGAAATAAAGGTTGCTCCCTTCCTCTCAAGCCGTGTGCACGTGTAGGGAACTATACATGTCTTTCCTTGCACTCATGCTCAGAATGCATTCTTTACTCAAAATTCATAAAGTACATCAGATTAAGCAAATATTTGAAGAAGGAGCTAAAAAATAATCTCTACATTTAAAGACATAATGTCTGCAGTAAGATGGACAACAGTGACTTTTAATAAATATTTTCTCTCTTGGCAACACTCCCTCTTTTACCTTTTTCCATCTACTTCCCATATCCCTTTTTTTATTGCCATTTCTTTCTTTGGACTTGGTTTAGGCTCTAGGTGTGGTCATAGAAACAAATAAACAAAACAATAACATCAACTACAAACAATTACTCTCTAATTCCTGGAAGGAGAAAAGTACATAACCCCCGGCTTTTCTGCAACATTAAAATGTCACTTCTAAGTGACATTAAACTGTGGTCGCTTCTGTGGTCACTTGTGTCTAGGCCAAGTCTATCCATCACTCTTGTCTCCTTCTCGTTCACTCAACCTAAGGACTAATAGTGTGAAAGGAGGTCACTCTGACAACACTTTTGCTCCTCTTGGGCCAGAGGACTATTACAGGAATGCAGGGAAGGAAAACAAGAGAAAACTGTCCAATGATACATGAAGTGCAGCACTTAAACTAAAGACAGTGTTGAAACCCAGAATGTATCATTTTCTGGTGGTGTGTTCTAGGGCAAGTCATGTTCCAGAACTACTCAGGAACTATTCGTATATGTTTCTAGTGGACTGAGTCTGGTGAAAAAGGGCAAAATACAGAGTCTTACTCATCTGAGTAGCTAATTCAACTCAGAACTGGGCCCCAGGCTAGAAATTGAAGGAACAGTGAACGATTAGATGTGGTTCCACCCTCACAGAGCTCATAGCTTAAAGACTACAGACATGAGAATGACAGCAAATGTTTCAGTTGTGGTCACTGTGTGCCAGGCTTGATTCCAAGAACTTTCTATACATTAAAATAATTGATTCTTGGTGTCAGTCCAAAGTAACACCACCACCATTGGCCTCTAGAGAGAACATGATGAAGAAGAAAATAGAGGCAAACAGAGTTTAAGGAACTGCAAAGGTCACAAAATAAGTGAGGCAGATGAAATGTAAACCTAGGGACTCTGGCCCCAAGTCTTTGCTTTTAGCCATATTACCCCTCAGTCCATAAGAGCCTGAAACAAAGTAACTCGATCTCTCTATGCAATAAACTTCAGCTTTGTTTTCCTTCTTTTTCAAAGCTTCCTCCTTCTACTTTTCACTGAAGTGAAGTAAATGGGTTTCATTATGTAACTCAGTTTGTCCTCTTCACTAAGTGCTTCCCCTCTTCTCCTCTGTCAGGCTGACCTGTTCTTTAAACCGGCACTATTAAGGTCTGTGGCACATTTTCCGCAGAGATAACCTGGTCCGAAACACTGGGGCAAAGAAGCCAAGGAGACAACTGGTGTTTTCTTTTTCTGACTCTGGGGAGGGAGGGAGACAGATATTCCTATCTCTACCTCTGCCTAACACAGTCTATCTATAAGATCTTGACCATGTAAATTGGGCAGAAGACATGTGCCATTGTGCCTGGCACTTAGCACTAGATAAGGAGTAGGAATTTTCATTTTTTACAGCTCCTTCCAGTCAAGGAGCTGGCTTATCTCAGATTTGTCTTTATTTTCTTACCTAAAGCCCACACTGCTGTTCAAATATGAGTTTTCTGGAAAGTATTTCTGGCATGTAAGTGCATGACTGCCATGTTCTAACTTCTCATGTGCATAATTTTAATATGAACCTCATAACTTTTGTTTCTTTGCTTTCTTTCTTTCTTTCTTTTTTTTTTTTTTTTCCTTTTGAAGAAGGAACTGTCATCAGCATTTGACTCCCAGGAAATGGCATGTGGGTCTACTCACTAATAGTTATGCTGAGAATGTTGCTTTTGAGATTCCCTTTGACATTTCAAGGCACCTTCCAAGAAATTAAAGAGATTTGTGGGTTAGTAGAAAAAGCTTGGTTGCCTCCAGCTTTTAGAGACTTAATGATTTAGTGAAGGCACTGGGCAGGGTTGATATGTGAATAGGACTAGAAAATCGGAATGTCCCTTCCATCCTATGGGTAGCAACCCAGGGAACTCTGGAAACAAAACACTCAGTGTTGCCTCCTAACCAGGATATAGGGACAGGGACTGGAAATTATGTGCAGATTGCGCAACAAAATGCATATGCAACTGTCCCAAGGCTGAATTTCTCAAAATGTGGATGGTGGACCAACCACAGCAAAGTCATCCAGGAATGCTTGGGAAAAATGCAAATTGTTTGAGTCCACATCAAGCCTGTGGGGTACAGTTACCTGGGAAGTAGGGTCTAGGAATCTACATTTTACCAAGGTTGTCATCAATTTTTCTATAAAATCAAGTTGAGATCATTAGTAAGATGAGAAAGAAATAGGAGGAAGTAAAAGAAATTCAGTTCTAATTGAAGCTAAGGTGTCACTAAGAACATCTTCACATTTAATCAGGACCATATCAGTATGACATAATTACATTCATCCTTACTTTTGATGAGGAGACAAAGTCACGGAGAGACTAGGAAATTTGCCAGAGGTCACAAAGCTTACTGGTAGTGGAGACAGGACTTAAACACAGAGAGTCTGACACCAGAGCTCGTTTTTCTAACCACTATAATAAGCTGCCCTTAGAGGTAGACACATATAATTCAACCTAACACATTGTTATTGAGAAAGCACTGTATATAAAAATACCAGGAGTTGGGTTTTTAGTATGTGCTGCCGAAGCGAGCACGAGGAGTTGGTTTTTGTTTGTTTGGGAGGGAGGGAAAAAGGTAAAAACATACCAGTAAAGAAAAACACAGACTGCAATTCAGTTTAGTCACTGATAGGCACAAAATGAGTTTCAATACTGTAATAAATGATGTGCTTTATAATCAAAATTAACTGTCCAGTGACAGAATTTTCATTTTGTCAGTGGTGTTTTAGACTATTAATACTAATAAGATACACTAAAGTTCCAGCTTCATAAAATAAGAAATGAAGTGATACAAATTCCCTTATTATTAATAGCTAAGGCATGGTGCTGGGAATTGTGTTAAGTGCTTTGAATTCAAATCTTGGCATCATTTAACTATTGTGAATTAGACCAAGTCACTTAATATCCTTAAACCTCCAATTTCTCATTTGTAAAATGAAAAGAAAATAACCATACTCATCTGCCTAGCCATAAGACTGTTATAATTATCAGCATGTGTTAGTACAATAAAAGTGGCAATAATGATAGCCTTCATAAACTGTAGTGTGCAATCCACACGGATGGCATTGCTGGATGGAAAACTCCTTGAGAATAGTAACTAAGACTCATCCAGCATTTTACCCAGCACAGCATTTAATGCTTACAAGACACTCAGTAAATATTTGCTATGTAAATACGATCAACTAATCATCTGAGTTGCTTTAATAGATTTATGAATAATCGAACATGTGAGAAATAAATTGCATCCATAAACGTTTATTTTATGAAGTGTTCCTTACCCACCTTCCAAAGAAAGCTGCAGAGCTATTTAAAGTGAGAAAGTCAGTGTTTACTTACTGTGAAAATCAAAATTTTTTCCTTCAGTGTTTTTATATATTGTACATTAATTTGGAAATGACCACAAACCTCTCTCTTGGAACCCCTCTCCCTGGTCCCATAAAATATCTGAATCTTCAGCATTTACACTAAATTGATCTTCTCAGACTCTGCATAATACACATGCCCCTCAGAAGTGAATGTTTAGGAATAGTAACAAAGAATGGGAAAACAATTTAAAAAAATAACGCTAAAGGGGGATAAGAAACTACAAGATTTGTATTCCGTTTTTACGTACACATACACATACATTTTGTCCTTTTGTTATAATTTGAAGTTTATAATTTGGAAGTTTATAATTGAAGTTTATTATTTGTAATATATAGTATTTTATATATAATTTGTTATAATTTGAAATACAAGATTTGTTTTCCATTTTAACATACACATATATATATATATACATTTTATTCTTTTGTTATAATTTGAAGTTTTCTCCAGATTTTTTTCCATTTTTCAAAGGAAAGTCAAATGATCTGACAAAGTGATATAACCAAGATGTGTCTGCCCCACAGAAATGTTTAAAAGGGAGATCTTCATTTGAGTTCAGGAGACTTAAGAATTCATATACAGCTCATCTCCTCCAGGGATTAATCAAGGGAAATTTACCAGTCACTTCTTTCTAGACCTTCAATTGGCCAGTCTACAAAAGCCCCAGCCTTGGATGGGAAGAAGTAAGGTGCTGAGGTCCTTTGGACTTCCCACTTATTAGAACATCTCCAGAATATACAGATACATCTATTGACTAGATACATCTATCAATATCACCTAGCTATCAATATCTATCAACATTGTCTATATAGAATCACTAATATATATATACATATATATGGTGTATATATATATACACCATATATATACACCACATTTTGTCAACCATTCGGCTTTCATATACATGTACACACAGCATTTACACACATATACATCTCCATCCCTCTCAACTTGGCACATTTCTCTTAAGGGAAGACAGAAGATCTAAGTGTCATAGAAGAAAGAACATCATGGAGTTTAAAGAGTCTCATGTCTGCCCACTAATTTATTTGTTCACTCAATATAAAATAACTGAGGTTGCTGCTGTTTGCTGAAAAGTAATAGGAGGTAAAAGTCTATGGCAGGGGGGGAAATCTGTAAGGGGAAACACGTTAAAATGTGACAACATTTGGACAACAACAATGTGATGTGATGAACAATACCACTGCAGCAGAGTCTTCTGCCAACAAAGAACTGGATCACAGAACCTAGTCTGAGTGATCAGAAAAGGCTTTAAAGAAGAAACAACGGTTAAACCAAAATCTAAGGAATAAGTAAAAATAAGTAAGCAAAGTTAGACTAATCAGATTTCAAATCCTGATTTCCCCATTTACTGTCCTTGGGCAATATACCCATGTTCTCTGAGCCTGGGATCTTTCTTTGTAAAAGAATAACAACATTGCTTCATGTGGTTTGAGGGAAAGTACAGAAGAAGGTGAATTTAAAGTACCCCCAGCAGTGTTTAGTGTACACCAAGACCGCAGTAAATGTTGATTTCTTCCTTCCAAACAGTGAGTGTAAAGAAATACAAGTTGTTTCTTAAGACTTTCATCACTGTTGTCATTTTGAACCTGAAATAAGATAAGATACAAGATATGGTGCCTTGTCTTCTCTCTTTTTCTTTCCTTTACTCATATCAAACTTTCTTGAGTTTGAAGCACCAAAAGAAAGGTTTCTAAAATGAGGCCAAAGACTGTTGTAAGCTTTACATATTTTCTTATTTAATCCTCATAAAACCTTTTTGCCTTATGAGATAAAGGATGTTTTTGTCCTAATTTCCATTTTAAGAATATGAAACATATAGAGTTCAAGAAATTGCTTAAGATGAATCAAACACCACATAATCAAATTGGGATTCAAATTTAGGTTGCCTGGCTTCAGGATCTATTCCTTCAGTCTCTATACGCCATATACATCCATGACATAATGTGTATACTATATATTATAATAACACACATATCATCTCTATAGAGTGAAATAGAATTTCAAGAACAGAACTCTGTGACTACCAGCACTGAAGTGTCTGTGAAAGGAGAATAGGCTTAGGAGAGAAGAGTGTGTTGCCTTGCATAAAGGAAACCACTGGTTTACTATGCAGTACTTATCATATTTTCTTGCCTCCTAGCAGGACACCAGGGATACTAAGGTTTCCACTCTGCCCTTTTTATGTGATGCAGAAGAAACTGAACCCATCCCCATGTTGGAGGCGGTAATAGAAAAAACATGACTGTTGGTTGACTGACAAGATAAACCCAAGGAACCAGAGATTCCTCACCTCCTCTCCTGTCCTTAAAACATAAGTTCTGCCCACCATTCTCACAGTGGGAGATGTCCCCAAAACATAAACTTTTAGAGAGTAAGGTATTGCTGAGCCCACCTGCATGGTATATGTGACTACACACAGTTAAGAATTCTATGTAAACTTTCAAAATTCTGGTGGGTGGGTGCAGACATCCACTTGTCCCATGGCTGCCCAAGTAAAGCCTTGTATGTAAGCTCCCTTGCTTATTAAAACCTGACACCTGCAAATCTGGAGTCGTCTACTTTTTTATTTGACCTCTCCTTGCCCTCCATGCTTAAGAGCTGGTTTATGAACTAACATTCCAGTTTCAGAAATAAATTCCAATCATTCTAAATCATTCCAGACTAGCCAAGGTATTTCTCTGTATACTCATATTGGTCAACTAACCTAGGTTGCACCCCATGAACTTGAAAAGAAGGAATCATATTGCATGCATTGGTAATGTCCCTGTAGAAACATGTTGCCCCAGTTGTAGTTGGTAGCCATCCTGTGGTCATGATGAGCCACCCTGAGGACAAACAAGACAATGAGAAGAAAACAGAGAGAATCCATACAGGCAGAGCCAGACAATGTATATAATTGTCACTGGTTGTATTCCTATCTCTATATTTTTTATAATTTGAGAGTTATATGGCAAATGATGTACTCATTACTTAAATCACTTTCTGTTTTCTGTTAATTGAAGCAAAAAAATCTAATTGACAAAACTTTGCAGACAATGCAGAAAAAATTTTAAAATGAGAATGTTCAACAGTCTTAGATGTTTCAGAGAGAGGAATTTACAGTTTTAAGAAAATCTCATGACATAGATACAAACTGATCTCGAAATCATTTGTCCAATCAGCCCATGGTAAATCTAGAAAATGTCTAATACAGTGTCACTATATGCCCTCTGTATTTGAGAAAGGGATGGGAGGAATAGAAGAACCAAGTGAACCTCACCATTCAGCCTCCTGTAAGTTTATTCGATTACATGGATTCATGTCTGGAAGTGATGCAGCACATGTATATGTAGTCATTCTTACACACTGTATCCCAAAAACGAACTCTGTCTCTGAGGAACCTGTGTAATAAAGCTGGAAGAATTCTGTAATTAACCCTGGAGTAATTATCTTCACACCAAGTAAACCACTCAGGAGCTGGCATGTGGCTTAGCTACCAAGAACCATGTTATAATAAGGTTGGAGGGAGCAATTGCTAACATTTTGCCCATGGTGTATAAACCTTTAATGGAGCCAAATGCCAATCATCCACAGAGTTATACAGAGAAGATCAAGGTAAGTGAAAGCCTCCAAAGCTCTATTTTAAGCACCAATTTTCATCATTAGCCTTACCTGAGTTTTTTTTTTTTTTTTTTAAGTATGCCATCCAGCTGCATCATAACATCAAAGAAGCTGAGAAAGTGCAAAGATCTAAGAGGTTATGAAGACCAACCAGCTTCCCAATGTGAGGTTCCTTTCAACACAGCCCTGACACTGAATAATTTCCACTTAAATGTCTCTGGGAATCAATGGTTGGAAATCGAGAACACAAGCCTGGAGTCAAATAGACCTCAGGTTAGTGTTCATCTTTGGCAATTATTAATTGTAAACTAAAATAAAACTAATGTGTCTGAGCATTATTTTTCCCCTTTTCAGATAGTTATAACATGATTTTATCCCACAATACTGGGATTTTGACAGAACATTTTATTTTGAGAAGGAGAATATGACTTTTCTTTCTTTCCCTTTTTGTTGTCAGATACTTAGAGTTTTTATAAAATTTTACCAAATATGAATCTCATAGGTTCCTAGGCCGTCTTCCTGGGACTGAAGAGAATGTGGTTGTTTTCTTGGGAAACCTCTGCTACCCCAGGGGAAGACAGTACTAGAATTCTGGAGGCAAGGCCTTTGACTTAAAAATCAGCCTGAGATGTTACTCTTTGTAAGGAAACTTCTCCTGAGACTGTTTTATTAGCATCACTTGATGCAGTGGAAAGGTCACTGATCCTTGGCAAGAAATGAACTCTTCTGCTCTTTAGCTCAAATGCTCCAATGAGAGAGCTAGAGTTAGATAATTTATGATTGTAGTTTATAAAAATTTTCTCTTGTCTGATAATTTCTGGACTCTCTATCCCTTCAGCATCTTTTGTGTATGCTCAAAAGTCTTTAAATGTTTCATAAATATGGCTACCTGAATTAAATGTCCTGTTTCTGATGGGTGCTCACTCTAAGATCCTATATGTAACAATGTGTCATCTGGATGCTGTTCACTTATTAGAATAGGAAGCAGCTGTATTAATCTGCTGAGTGGTTATATCGATAGCCCATTAAGTGTGTTTTTATTTTACAAAAATGTCTAGATTTTTTTTTCCCCCTCACCTGAGACCCATGTTGAAATTGCAGCTTGATTGGCTTTATGACTTCGGGTCTGCTGTTTAACTTGCAAAGCCCTCATTTGTCATCTGTGAAATTGGAATAATATCTAATTAAAATATCACTGGGAGGACTAAGAAGATGAGACTCAAAGTGCCTTATACCCAGCACATATGAGAAGACCAACCATTATAACTTCCCTTGCATTTCTTACTTCCCTTTTGGATTCCTAACCACTCACGTGCAGGCATCAGTGAGTGACATGGTGGCAAGCACCTGGTGGCTTAAGACAGAAAATGACCAAGGTTATAAAGGACCTACCATGTTATCATCTCTCACAACAACTGAACTGTGGCATCTAGCATCTCCTGACATCAGTCTTCAGCGGAGTACAGGGTTTCAGGCAGCAACAGGTGAACACAACTTACTGGATCATAATTATGAAACCGCAAGTATGTAAGAGGAGAAGTAAGGCTGTACCACATGTGCATACACAGACAAATGCACACAAACTCACCCCACAGTTCAAATCCTGACAAGATTTGTGCTAGTGAGCAGATGTAATAGAAGCTGGCTCATTTGCTGCTCGCCGACTTCCATAGGGAACTGAAGTGTTCTGCTTCAAGATGGTAGCATCCCGAGTTTATGGATTTAATCTGCAATTCTTCCTAACAAAGTTGGAAGGATGGAAAGGTTTCTCAACAATTCTATGCCTTCTGATCTTTGTGACTAATGAGAAAGGTCATCCATGTTAGCTATCCTTTCACTACTGGTTCCATTCTGCTAATAAACTCCATCTAAAATAGCCAGGCCGACAAAATGACTTTCCTGTGGAGAAGGTTCTTTTTCCTTTTTCCTACTTAATTAGCTATACTTTAGGTTGGGTGATTGGGGGAAACTAGGAACATAATTTAAAGCTCTGGGGAGGACCATACTTTTGCCTATTACAACAAACCAAATCAAATCAAGTGAATCAATTTAAACTGAACAGACTATATTCTGCTAAATGTACCTTAATTGGTAGAGAATATATGGTGTGATTTTAAATGCATTTTAATGATCCTGGGGAGCAAAAACACTCATTTGAGCTTAAAATTTGTTCATCCACTGATTTAACAACTATTTATTGAGTAGCTACTATTCTGGGCAATTTAACACAGGGGAATGCTATGGATGTTTGAGTTAGAAAACACTGATGTTTTCACCACTTTCTGGAGAGCATTCTTTTGTAATCCATTTAAAGGTAATCTCTGGAGATAATAATACTGATTTCTTAGGGTTAATTATGATAATAAAATAAAATATGGCAAATAATAGGTACCCAATAAATGGAGGAGGATGTGCTTTTGTTGTTTTTTAAAATGCCAAAACCAGTCTGGGATTTTCCCAAACAAAAGTTACTTAGAAGTTTGGGAGCCTGAGATAACATAAATAAACTAAATGTTACCAGAGTTTAATTGCAAATAAATTAACCTAGCATGGACCTTGCCTGTGTGAGAGCACAGATAAATGATTAATATTTAATATTAATAAATGTGCTTAATCCCAGATAAATGATTTATATTTTTACTGTTGTTTGAGGGCAAACTAAAGATGATTTCTTAAATAATAGTATCACCTCATTAACACTCAATTCATATAAAACTTTTTCTTCTAGTATAGCTAAAACTAGCTTCATAGAAAAAACTCACTCACCTTAACTGCTAGAAATCACTGGCATAGAAATTGAGAGGGTTGGGAAAATACCATCTTACATTTTATAAATCCAGTGAAATTAAACAAAGAATTAGGCAAGGTTAGTAAATTATGGCATTTCACCATGAGAATACATATATACTTATATTTTAAAGATTAAAAAAAATATATTAGAGAGAGAGAAATCTAGAGAAAGCACCAGCGGGGTAGAGAGACAGAGGGAGAGGGAAAAACAGTTTCCCCACAGGGCAAGGATCCTAATGCAGAGCTCAATCCCAGGTCCCTGGGATCATGACCTGAGCTGAAGGCAGATGCTTAACCATCTGAGCTACCCAGGCGCCCCATCAATGAATGAATGCATGCATGAATGAATGAATATTTAAGATTTTTATTTATTTATTTGACAGAGAGGGAGATAGTGAGAGAGGGAACACAAGCAGGGGGAGTGGGAGAGGGAGAACAGTCTTCCTGCTGAGCAGGAAGCTGGATGTGGGGCTCAATCCCAGGACCCTGGGATCACAATCTGAGCTGAAGGCAGTTGCTTAACAGACTGAGCCACCCAGGCACCCCAAGAATATATGTTTTAAAGATGATGTAAGAAAGCAAGTTCTTAAAAAAAAAAAAAAATGTAATGCACTTTGTAGTAGATACCACCTGGAATCCATTTCTACTTTGATGCCTTATCTGATTTTGTACTGCTATCTTCCTACCTCATCTTATAGGCAGCCAACTTTGGGATTGATTTGCTTGCTATAGAGGTACCCTATTCTCATTGTCAGTGATTGGTTTAGGACTAGGTATATAACATCTAGCCAAAAAGGTATAACAGAAATCTGATGGGGGCTTTTATGAAAAATAGCCTTGCTCTTAAGAAAGCTGCAAGAAGGGGTGCCTGGGTGGCTCAGTGGGTTAAGCCTCTGCCTTCAGCTCAGGTCATGATCTCAGGGTCCTGGGATCAAGCCCCGCATCAGGCTCTCTGCTCGGCAGGGAGCCTGCTTCCTCCTCTCTCTCTGACTCTGCCTGCCTCTATGCCTACTTGTGATCTCTGTCAAATAAATAAATAAAATCTTTAAACAAACAAAAAAAAAACTGCAAGAAGATGTGGGGTCTCTCTGTTTGCTCAGCTCACCATGTTATCTGTATGTGATGCCTGAAAACATTGTAGGGATCTTCTGACAAGAGAATGAAACCAACATTGACTATAGCAGTTTGTAGAGATGAAAAAACCCTGAAACCTGACCTCTGTAACCACTTTTTTTTTTTCAATCTTTTTGGTAAAAGTACCTTTATACCTCTATTGGCTTTTTAACCTTGAATAAACTGACATTAAATAAACCTACTCTCCGTCTGGACTTCCTGATATATGAGATCACAGTCTCTACAGTACAAGTCAGTTTTAGTTGGACTTGCTGTTTGTTTCAGCTGAAAACATTCTCATAATAATAACTTTCTAACACATAATACATACGGACAATAACTGGGGAAAAATACATATACAGAAAATAGTATAGTTCATTAAACATTGTTAAAACATACCTTTCTTTGTTACATCATTTTTCAAAGAAAAAGAGAAAAAATAGTAGAGCCACCCTACATATGGATGAAAATGTTCAGTTAATGGCTCAAGACTTCTGTTTTACTTGTGAACGTGGTATATGGAACATGCATCTATTCCATGTGTTCTCTGGCTAACTAATCAGCAGACACAACATAAATAAATAGTTGAACTTAGCTAAAGAAACGTTACCTGTGACAAAAAACTGAATATCTAAATTCTATCTTCCTGTAGTATGTATGGTAAAATTCACACTTGCTCTTAAAGCTAAGCATAGTATGTCTGGAAAAGGGAAAAACAAAAAAAAGGTAGAATTATAGCTTCTTGAGTCAACTCACAGGTGACCCCATCTTGTCTCCTTTCCAATTCTAATCTATACCCTAGCTCTGGCTTGACCTGTGTCTCTTCTCTGGAGAATTTATTCTTCTCTCTTTCCAGGTGTTTTACACCCTTTACTTAAATATTACTCTGCAAGTGGCCACAATTTCTTCCTCCACTGTACCAGAACCTGAACTAGTTCACAATTGCTGCGTCCTGTAGGTCAGAAATCCAGGTGCTATTTAGCTGTGTCCTCTTCTCAGGTTTTCAGAAGACTGCTCCAAAGTGTTGGCTGGGCCATGTTTCTTTGTGGATCCTGGGACATCTTCTAAAATGAGGTAGTTGTTCACAGAATTCAGTTCCTTGTGGTTGAAAGGCTGAGGCACCATCCTCTTGCTGGCTGTCAGCCAGGTGTCCAATCTCAGCTCCTAGTGGCTTCCCTTAGTTCCCAGCCAAATGGCTTTCTTTTTTTTTTTTTTGTTTTTGTTTTTGTTTTTGTTTTTCTTGGCATATTGGAAACATCCTTTGGAGTATTGTTTCTTTTTTTTAAATTTTTTTACTTTTTATAAACATATATTTTTATCCCCAGGGGTACAGGTCTGTGAATTGCCAGGTTTGCACACTTCACAGCACTCACCATAGCACATACCTTCCCCAATGTCCATAACCCCACCCCCCGTTTCCCAACCCCCCTCCCCCCAGCAACCCTCAGTTTGTTTTGTGAGATTAAGAGTCACTTATGGTTTGTCTCCCTCCCAATGCCATCTTGTTTCATTTATTCTTCTCCTTCCCCTTAATCCCATGTTGCATCTCCACTTCCTCATATCAGGGAGATCATGTGAGAACGGTCTTTCTCCTATTGACTTATTTAGCTAAGTATGATATGCTCTAGTTCCATCCATGTTGTCGCAAATGGCAAAATTTCATTTCTTTTGATGGCTGCATAGTATTCCATTGTGTATATATACCACTTCTTCTGTATCCATGGACAAGTTGATGGACATCTAGGTTATTTCCATAGTTTGGCTATTGTGGACACTGCAGCTATAAACATTCGGGTGAACGTGCCCCTTCGGATCACAATGTTTGTATCTTTAGGGTAAATACCCAGTAGTGCAATGGCTGGGTCATAGGGCAGTTCTATTTTCAACATTTTGAGGAACCTCCATGCTGTTTACCAGAGTGGCTGCACCAGCTTGCATTCCCACCAACAGGGTAGGAGGGTTCCCCTTTCTCCACATCCTCGCCAGGATCTGTCATTTCCTTACTTGTTGATTTTAGCCATTCTGACTGGTGTGAGGTGATATCTCATGTGGTTTTGATTTGTATTTCCCTGATGCCAAGTGATATGGAGCACTTTTTCGTGGGTCTGTTGGCCATCTGGATGTCTTCTTTGTAGAAATGTCTGTTCATGTCTTCTGCCATTTCTTGATTGGATTATTTGTTCTTTGGGTCTTGAGTTTGCTAAGTTCTTTATAAATTTTGGACTCTAGTTCTTTATCTGATATGTCGTTTGCAAATATCTTCTCCCATTTTGTCAGGTGTCTTTTGATTTTGTTAACTGTTTCCTTTGCTATGCAAAAGCTTTTAATCTTGATGAAATCCCAATACTTCATTTTTGCCCTTGCTTCCCTTGCCTTTGGCGATGTTCCTAGGAAGATGTTGTTGTGGCTGAGGTCGAAGAGGTTGCTGGCTGTGTTCTCCTCAAGGATTTTGATGGATTCCTTTCTCACATTGAGGTCCTTCATCCATTTTGAGTCTAATTTTGTGTGTGGTATAAGGAAATGGTCCAATTTCATTTTTCTGCATGTGGCTGTCCAATTTTCCCAGCACCATTTATTGAAGAGGCTGTCTTTTTTCCATTGGACATTCTTTCCTACTTTGTCGAAGATTAGATGACCATAGAGTTGAGGGTCTATTTCTGGGCTCTCTATTCTGTTCCATTGATCTATGTGTCTGTTTTTGTGCCAGTACCATGCTGTCTTGATGATGACAGCTTTGTAATAGAGCTTGAAGTACGGAATTGTGATGCCACCAACTTTGGCTTTCTTTTTCAATATCCCTTTAGCTATTCGAGGTCTTTTCTGGTTCCATATAAATTTTAGAATTATTTGTTCCATTTCTTTGAAAAAGATGGATGGTACTTTGATAGGAATTGCATTAAATGTGTAGATTGCTTTAGGTAGCATAGACATTTTCACAATATTTATTCTTCCAATCCAGGAGCATGGAACATTTTTCCATTTCTTTGTGTCTTCCTCAATTTCTTTCATGAGTACTTTATAGTTTTCTGAGTATAGATTCTTAGCCTCTTTGGTTGGGTTTATTCCTAGGTATCTTTTAGTTTTGGGTGCAATTGTAAATGGGATTGACTCCTTAATTTCTCTTTCTTCTGTCTTGTTGTTGGTGGAGAGAAATGCAACTGATTTCTGTGCATTGATTTTATATCCTGACACTTTACTGAATTCCTGTACAAGTTCTAGCAGTTTTGGAGTGGAGTCTTTTGGGTTTTCCACATATACTATCATATCATCTGTGAAGAGTGATAATTTGACTTCTTCTTTGCCGATTTGGATGCCTTTAATTTCCTTTTTTGTCTGATTGCTGAGGCTAGGACTTCTAGTACTATGTTGAATAGCAGTGGTGATAATGGACATCCCTGCCGTGTTCCTGACCTTAGCGGAAAAGCTTTCAGTTTTTCTCCATTGAGAATGATATTTGCAGTGGGTTTTTCATAGATGGCTTTGATGATATTGAGGTATGTGCCCTCTATCCCTACACTTTGAAGAGTTTTGATCAGGAAGGGATGCTGTACTTTGTCAAATGCTTTTTCAGCATCTTTTGAGAGTATCATATGGTTCTTGTTCTTTCTTTTATTGATGTGTTGTATCACATTGACTGATTTGCGGATGTTGAACCAACCTTGCAGCCCTGGAATAAATCCCACTTGGTCGTGGTGAATAATCCTTTTAATGTACTGTTGAATCCTATTGGCTAATATTTTCGTGAGAATTTTTGAATCTGTGTTCATTAAGGATATTGGTCTATAGCTCTCTTTTGATGGGATCCTTGTCTGGTTTTGGGATCAAAGTGATGCTGGTGTCATAAACTGAGTTTGGAAGTTTTCCTTCCATTTCTATTTTTTGGAACAGTTTCAGGAGAATAGGTATTAGTTCTTCTTTAAATGTTTGGTAGAATTCCCCCGGGAAGCCGTCTGGCCCTGGGCTTTTGTTTGTTTGAAGATTTTTAATGACTGTTTCAATCTCCTTACTGGTTATGGGTCTGTTCTGGCTTTCTACTTCTTCCTGGTTCAGTTGTGGTAGTTTATATGTTTCTAGGAATGCATCCATTTCTTCCAGATTGTCAAATTTGTTGGCGTAGAGTTGCTCATAGTATGTTCTTTTAATAGTTTGTATTTCTTTGGTGTTAGTTGTGAACTCTCCTCTTTCATTCATGATTTTATTTCTTTGGGTCCTTTCTCTTTTCTTTTTGATAAGTCGGGCCAGGGGTTTATCAATTTTATTAATTCTTTCAAAGAACGAGCTCCTAGTTTCATTGATTTGTCCTATTGTTTTTTTGGTTTCTATTTCATTGATTTCTGCCCTGATCCTTATGATTTCTCTTCTCCTGCTCGGCTTAGGGTTTCTTTCTTGTTCATTCTCCAGCTCCTTTAGGTGTAGGGTTAGGTTGTACCGCTATATATTTTCCTCTCAGGACTGCCTTTGTTGTGTCCCACAGATTTTGAACCGTTGTATTTTCATTGTCATTTGTTTCCATTATTTTTTTCAATTCTTCTTTAATTTCCTGGTTGACCCATTCATTCTTTAGAAGGATGCTGTTTAGTCTCCATGTATTTGGATCTTTCCAAACTTCCTTTTGTGGTTGAGTTCTAGCTTTAGAGCATTTTGTCTGAAAGTATGTAGGGAATGATCCCAATCTTTTGATACTGGTTGAGTCCTGATTTAGGACCGAGGATGTGATCTATTCTGGAGAATGTACCATGTGCACTAGAGAAGAATGTGTATTCTGTTGCTTTTGGATGAAATGTTCTGAATATATCTGTGATGTCCATCTGGTCCAGTGTGTCCTTTAAGGCCTTTATTTCCTTGCTGATCTTTTGCTTGGATGATCTATCCATTTCAGTGAGGGGAGTGTTAAAGTCCCCTACTATTATTGTATTATTGTTGATGTGTTTCTTTGATTTTGTTATTGATTGGTTTATATGGTTGGCTGCTCCCACGTTGGGGGCATAGATATTTAAAATTGTTAGATCTTCTTGTTGGACAAACCCTTTGAGTATGATATAGTGTCCTTCCTCATCTCTTATTATAGTCTTTGGCTTAAAATCTAATTGATCTGATATAAGGATTGCCACTCCTGCTTTCTTCTAATGTCCATTAGCATGGTAAATTCTTTTCCACCCCCTCACTTTAAATCTGGAGGTGTCTTCGGGCTTAAAATGAGTTTCTTGGAGGCAATATATAGATGGGTTTTGGTTTTTTATCCATTCTGATACCCTGTGTCTTTTGATTGGGGCATTTAGCCCATTAACATTCAGGGTAACTATTGAGAGATATGAATTTAGTGCCATTGTATTGCCTGTAAGGTGACTGTTACTGTATATTGTCTCTGTTCCTTACTGATCTACCACTTGTAGGCTCTCTCTTTGCTTAGAGGACTCCTTTCAATATTTACTGTAGAGCTGGTTTGGTGTTTGCAAATTCTTTCAGTTTTTTTGTCCTGGAAGCTTTTAATCTCTCGTTCTGTATTCAATGATAGCCTAGCTGGATATAGTATTCTTGGCTGCATGTTTTTCTCGTTTAGTGCTCTGAAAATATCATGCCAGCTCTTTCTGGCCTGCCAGGTCTCTATGGATAAGTCAGCTGCCAATCTAATATTTTTACCATTGTATGTTACAGACTTCTTTTTCCAGGCTGCTTTCAGGATTTTCTCTTTGTCACTAAAACTTGTAAATTCTACTATTAGGTGATGGGGTGTGGGCCTATTCTTATTGATTTTGAGGGGCGTTCTCTGAACCTCCTGAATTTTGATGCTCCTTCCCTTTGCCATATTGGGGAAATTCTCCCCAATAATTCTCTCCAGTATACCTTCTGCTCCCCTCTCTCTTTCTTCTTCTTCTGGAATTTCAATTATTCTAATGTTGTTTTCTCTTATGGTGTCACTTATCTCTCGAATGCTCCCCTCATGGTCCAGTAGCTGTTTGTCCCTCTTTTGCTCAGCTTCTTTATTCTCTGTCATTTGTTCTTCTATATCGCTAATTCTTTCTTCTGCCTCATTTATCCTAGCAGTGAGAGCCTCCATTTTTGATTGCACCTCATTAATAGCTTTTTTGATTTCAACTTGGTTAGATTTTAATTATTTTATTTCTCCAGAAAGGGCTTTTATATCTCTCGAGAGGGTTTCTCTAATATCTTCCATGCCTTTTTCGAGCCCGGCTAGAACCTTGAGAATTGTCATTCTGAACTCTAGATCTGACATATTACCAATGTCTGTATTGATTAGGTCCCTAGCCTTCAGTATTGCCTCTTGTTCTTTTTTTTGTGGTGAATTTTTCCACCTTGTCATTTTGTCCAGGTAAGAGTATATGAAGGAGCAAGTAAAATACTAATAGGGTGGCAATAACCCCAGGAAAATATGCTTTAACCAAATCAGAAGAGATCCCAAATCGTGAAGGGGGAGAAAGGAGATTAAAAGAGGTTCAAGGGGCGCCTGGGTGGCTCAGTGGTTTAAGCTGCTGCCTTCGCCTCAGGTCATGATCTCAGGGTCATGGGATCGGGTCCCGCATCAGGCTCTCTGCTCGGCAGAGAGCCTGCTTCCCTCTCTCTCTCTGCCTGCCTCTCCATCTACTTGTGATTTCTCTCTGTCAAATAAATAAATAAAATCTTTAAAAAAATAAAAAATAAAAACCAAAAGAGTTTCAAAAAGAAAGAAAGAGAAAAAAGAATTCAAAAAAAGAAAATGAATAAAGAAAAGTATAAAAAAGAAAAAATATATATATTAGATAAACTAGTTAAAAAAGAAAAGGGTTAAAGTTAAAAAAATTTAGCAGAAGAAGAGAAAAAAAATGAAAAAGAAAAAAATTAAATTAACTGCAAGACTAAAAGAATCACAGGGAGAAATCCATGAGTTCCGTTCTTTGCTTTCTCCTCCTCTGGAATCTGCTGCTCTCCTTAGTATTGAAACCGCACTCCTTGGTAGGTGAACTTGGTCTTGGCTGGATTTCTTGTTAATCTTCTGGGGGAGGGGCCTTTTGTAGTGATTCTCAAGTGTCTTTTCCCCAGGCGGAATTGCACAGCCCTTACCGTGGGCGCCGGGAGAGTAAGCCGCTCAGGTTTGCTTTCAGGAGCTTTTGTTCCTTGAGCGCTTTCCGTAGAGTTCCGGAGGTTGGGAATACAAATGGTGGCCTCCTGGTTTCCGGCCCGGAGGAGCCGATAGCCCGGGGCCCCACTCCTCAGTGCGCCTTCAGAGAACAGCACCCAGTAACTCCCGTCTGCCTGACCTCTGGCCGCGCTCCAAGCTCACCGAGCCTGCGACCAGTTCAAGGTAACCCCGAGCTGTGTGCTTACTGTCAGCTCTGTCTCTGTAGCCAGTTTTCCTGTTCCAATACCCGCAAGCTCTGCGACACTCAGACACCCCCAATCCTTCTGTGACCCTGGGGGACCTGAGGCCACGCTGACCCCGCATGGGCTTCGCCCCAGTTTAGCCTCTGGAGTGATGTCCCTCAGCGGAACAGACTTTTAAAAGTCCTGCTTTTGTGCCCCGTGCTCTGCCACTTGCAGGGAGCCAGCCCCTCCCCCTGGGGTCTATCCTTCCGTCACTTTGGATTCACTTCTCCGCCAGTCCTACCTTTCAGAAAGTGGTTGTTGTTTTTCTGTTTCTAGAATTGCTGTTCTTCTTCTCTTCTATCTGCCGATGGATTTGCAGGTGTTTGCAATCTTTAGATAAGCTATCAAGCTGATCTCCTGCTAGATGAAGTAGTCTCAGCCTGCTACTTCTCTGCCATCTTGACTCCTCCTCCAAAATGGCTTTCTCATAGCATGGCATCTTACTTCTTCAGAGCCAGCAGAAGAATCTTGTGTTCTAGTCGGCTAAAGAGAATCTTACATTACCAAATACCATCATGGTAATGAATATCCCTCTTAACTCTGCCAAACTGCGTAAGGGCAAGTTCCAGGTCTAGCTGTGCTCTGAGGGGATTATGCAAATGTGACTCCATGGGTGGGGGTTATAATAAGGTATATCTGCCAGAGACCCTACATTCCTGGTGCTCCTTGCCTACCCCCTACACCACTATCACTCACATCTGTTTCGGGGGCAATGAAAGCCAGGTGGTTTCAAGAATACTTACAAAGTCAGGTAAGCCTGGACTCAAACCCCAGTTCTCCTATCACTTGAGTTCTTCACTTGTAAAATGTAAAATATTTTAGGTTTAGTTTTTTCAGGATGTATAAAAATTTAAGTAATATTGGATGAAAAAAATGTCGGTGCAGTATTTGACACTCAGTAAGAAGTCAAATTGGACAAATATCTCAAGTAAAACTATATAATTTTTGCTTGCAATCTTTGGACCAAAGAGTTCTTTAAAATATAAGCACATTTGAAGGACGCCTGGGTGGCTCAGTCAGATAAGCATCTGAGTCTTGATTTTGGCTCAGGTCATGATCTCAGGGTCATGGGATGGAGCCCCGCATCAGGTTCCTTGCTCAGCAGGAAAGTCTGCTGAAGATTATCTTTCTTCCTCTTGCTCTGCCCCTCCTTGTGCTCTCTCTTTCTCTCTCTCATTCTCTTTCAAATAAATAAAATAAATCTTCAAAAAATAAACATATCTGAACATACTAGTTTCTTCTTTAGAAACCCTTGATAGCTTCCTAGAGCCCACCAGGTTCTGTACCATAGGTCCTTGCTGACTGTGTCATTTGCCACACTCTTGCCCTGCTCTGTGCTTTGTTTCAGTACCCCACCGGCCACTCTTCTCATCTTTCCCTTTGCAGGAGCTCATTCCCCTCCCTAGCACTCTTCTTGGCCCTTTAACTTACATGACTGCATTTATACTTTCAACAGCTCTATTATTATTATTATTATTGTTATTACCATTATTATTATTAATCTCCATTTACAGATTTGCAGAGAGACTAGGAGAAATTGAGTCCTTTGCTTATGGACACACAGAGTAATAGAGGATTCAAATCCAGGGCTGTGTGACTGTAAAGCTCATCCTCTTTTTGTCTCAGATTGCTACTCTAAGCATGGACCTCAAATACACTTGTCTTCTAAGAGAGAAATATCTGGCTAAATATCTAGCTGTGTATAGGACAGTATGAGTGAATCTTAACATTTCGAATATATGGTTGTAACTTGTTTCCTCTATCTCCAGTTTGGACAGATACCTGTCCCAGAAGAAATGAATTAAATGTCTGGGCTAAATAATGCTACCACCTAAAATCTAATTATGACTTTAAAAATGTTCTTTAATAAAAATATATTAGGAGATAGGATTTTTTTCCTGAACATTTACATAATCTTTTCCTATGTAAGTGGGAAAGGAAGGGTAATGATGATATTGATATATCTTCAAAGAATTAAATCAGATAATGGATATAAATCACTCAGAGTAGTACCTGACACATAAAGGTTTCTTAATAAATTGTACTAATTATCTTGTCCATTCAAAGAAGTCCCTTTCTGTCCATTCTTGTGATACAATAATGATGATACTTTAGATTTCTCTCATATACTTTGGAGTTAGAGTAACTGGGTTCCAATTCTGGCTTTTTTATTCATTACCTGTGTGGCTGTAGGCAAGTTGCTTAATCCCTCTGTGCCCTAGTTTCCTTGTTTCTAATGAGAGCATTATAATAGTATCTGCCTCACAGAGTTGCAATGAGGATTATATGAGTTGCTTTTGGAGAATATTTGCAATAGGGTTGGATGCTGGAGGAGTATTTTACAAATAAAATAAAATGCTTATTGGCAACCAATGATGGAGCGAGGTAATACGATAAAAAACAAGGAAACAGTTTTCACCCAGATTGTGACCAAATGCTTAAGGAGCTAAGAATCTTCTTGGAAGAAATGATGCACACAAGAAAATTATTATAGCAAAAAGTATAAAGAGCCATGTTTCAGACAAGTAAGAGGCATGTTTATGTGGCTTAAAATTCATGAAGAACATTTTTACATGTTATCTCACTTAATTCTGCTAATATTTCTGAGAGTCATATATATATATATATATATATATATATATATATATATATATATGTCGCTATAATTATTTTGTGAAGCAACTAAGTTTGGAAGATGGTAGATGCTAAAATATTAAAGACTGTCAGAAGCTGAACTGCATTTTTGGACCTCTGATTTCAAATTACAATTCACTCATTCATTCACTTATATATTCACCAAAACTTATCTGTGCTCCACACACATTTCATATAATACTTAAGTCCCTAAAATAGTTAGTGAGATTCCCTAACACCAGGGATCCTGCTAAAACCAGCACCCCTAAGAGTAATTGCATATCTGGAGGGCAAAAAATACTTACATGGAGTTTGTACTAGGAAGCAATGGGACTGAGCATTGACTAGGCCCCCATTTTTGTAAGGGACCAAGTTATTTTTATCCCCCGTCACACTTCTGAGCAGCCTTAGCTAAAAATGCAATGGAAACACTGAGATAGGAGAGCATGTTCTAGCTACAGGACAGGAAGAACACCCGAATGTCACCTGAGAAAGGTGAAAGGTCTTAAAGGAACACCTGCGAGCAGCCCCCACCTCCAGGTCATCTGGATATGAATAAACATCCAAATACATAAAGATGCAAGAGGTACCTAAAAGAAATGTGGCCTAGGTGTGCAACCGCCCTCTAAATTTATCCAGAGCATTCTTATTTTCTCTCAGATATTTCAATTTAATTATTACAATGGTTGTTACCATAAAGTTAAAAGGGTATTATATTAAAAGGGGGGGGATACTGAAAGAAAAATAGCTGTTGACATTCTGTTAAATTACTTTACTACTTTTTCTATACATACTTTAAACAAACAAATATACTACCAGAATATGGTGCTTAACTTGTTTTTTCCATTTATTATATAATGAACACATCTTCATGTTAAACCATAATGCATATTCAGCAATACTTTTATGGTTGTGCCATAGTCTATGGAATGGAAAATATATACAATAAATTATCCATGGATGAACTTCTTATTGGTTCTTCAATTCTCCTGTTTGGCTTCGTCCTCCGTCTCTCCATCCCTCCATCCTTCCCTCTCTTCCTTTCTTCCTTCCTCCCTCCTCTCTCCTCCACAGACAATGATTGATTGGATTTCTGGAGCCAAAATTCATAGACAGATGAATGAGAAATCCTTAAAGGGCCGTGGGTTAGAAAAGGCAAGGGCCTCAGAAGTGACAGATGATCTGAATTGCAATCCCCACACTTAACACCTTGTGAGACAAGGGCTACATTTCCCCTTCTTATGACTGACACACACCTTTGGGCTAATTTGCCTTTCCTTGGCCTTCCTCTCCAAAATGAGACATCTAGTTTAACTGTCCAACCCCACTGGAAAATACCTTCCAGTAACCCCCCACAAACCCCCTCATCCTTTCCTCCTGCTTTTTTCCAGATTTTCCTATATAATTTTTTCCTTTCTCTCGTCCTGCAAAGATATGATTTGAATAACAATTCTTATTTTCCAGGAGGGAATTCCTGGATTCCATCAAAATTTCTTTTTTAAAAGAGTCTATACTGCTTGAACTCTTTATCTAGTCTTTTAAGTAAAGCACTTTAAACTTTTGAATCTGCATGTTGTTTTCATCTAAAATAACTGGTTTATTATAACTTTGGGGTGATCATATGCCCTTTACTTTGCAACTTTCCCTCTTTACTAGTAAGTGATCCTCATTTCATCCAACATATCATCCTGATGTAAAAAGATGCTAAACAACATACTGATGATCAAAGCTATGCTAGAATATATATAGATCCCAAAACATTAAACTGCACAATATGTGAAGCATATGCCAAGGATTTCATTTCATTGTGCAGCAGTAAAAAACCTGTATAACTTTTTCAGGAGTGGAACTAAAAACAAAGGGAAGATTGATAGTACCACTATCACCTCAGATTTTGTACCCACCATTTCGCTTTCTGCAACCAGCAGACGGCTTAATTCTCTTTGAGCCTCTACACCTCATCTTATTTCTCCAAATTGCCAGTATACTTGCCACTTTCATATGTACACAAAAGAGGAAGGAGAGAGAGGAAGGAAAGAGAGAAGGAAGGAAGGAGGGAAGGAAGAAAAAAAGAGAGAAAGAGAGACAGAGGAATAAAGGAAAAGAAAGAAAGAAAGAGAAAGAAAGAAAGAAAAATTAGTATGTCTGTCATAATTATCAAAGAGAACCAACTAATTAGATCAAGGAGCCAAAATATTGGTCTCTAGCCCAAGGCCTGTCCTTATCCCATCTGTATTTCAGAGGAATTCCCTTATACTCACTTGGAGCTTTACATCTTCGGCTATACCCTGGCATGTATTAAGTACCTTCTACAAAAGGAGAGAAGGGTGTAGAATTTATAAAAAGGGTGGAAAATTGCTAATTATTATTAATATTGATTCATATTTTTGCTAAAAGCCTGATTAAAAATCAAAAGAGAAGTCTAACTCCTGGAGAAAAATAAAGGCAATTAAGGAGAAGCCATAGAACTGAAGCCAACTATTCCAATTTGTCATTTATGGACCTCCCAAAGGAAATAAATAATATAAATAAATAAATAGTAAGATTCATGACCTTCTAACTGTAAGATATCATAATTACAGACTTGTACTGTTCCAACATATCCCAGATGCTAACAAATTCTAAGTGGTTCTTATTCATAGACATTTCTTATGCATTCACAGCACATCAAGTTCAGTGCAGTATTCATACTACAAAGTACTCTCCCTACCCTCAAAGAACTTACAGGCAGTACTGGATACCATCATTAATTTATTCTAGGTTTCCTATACTACAAAAGGTAATATGTTTTCCTATACTAGAAAAACCTTTTTGTTTGTTTGTTTTTGCAATTGAGAGAAACATCAATCCCAAAGCTGCGTGTTATAGTAGGACAAACTTTATCTTTGAAATCAAGCTTCTTTAAAACCAAATTCCAGTAGCAACTCATTAATTTTTTGCTTTAATTCATCTGATCCTCACCTGCAGGGTTATTATGTCAATTATATAAGATACTTATATATAAGTGTATGCATGTTTTTAAATATGTGTGTGTATATGAGTATATGTATGTACGTGTATATATACAATTATACAAGATATGTATCTGTATTTATATTTATATTTATATTATATATTTGGTCTCTAGCCCCAATTGCATCCCTGTCCCATATATTTGTATTTGTCTTTGTACACACACATGAGAGTGCAGCGTGGTAGGCACACAGGCACCCAATAAATACTAGTTTTCCTTTTGTTAAATTATAAATTGCTTCCAATGGTGACATACCAGATATCACAACAGACTGCTGAGATATGTCTACTTCTAGAGACAGTGGGATTCAAAGAAAGAGCAAGAACTCTGGAACCACAAAAGTGTGGGTTTCAACTTTGATTTCTGGCTGGTAAGTGGCAATGAGAGATTTGAATTTTTGTATGTCTGACTCCAAAGCTAGGACTCTCTCACTATCCCACACTCATGAGGCAAAATATAATACTGAGCTGATTCCAAAGCAACCTCAAAGAATACAAGAAAAGCTTGGTAATTCATGTGCAAGGTAGAGGAGTTCTGGTCAACCTCTTGCTTAGTTGGAGTTTTAGTGGCTCAGATAGTGGTCAGAGAATGTTCCCAGTCGTCAGTTTCCTAATTGTTCAGTTCCATCTAGTTTCTCTCTATGCCATTCAGGTATTGGTTTGCAAGTGGCTCAAAGATCTTGAGAGGATGTAAAATTGAGAATGCTTTTCCTCCCAGGATTAGTGAATCAATTATCCTTAAAAGTGGTATCTTCTTCCTCAAAAAAGCACTTCCTAGATTTAACCATTTACAACTGGAATGAGTGAGTCATCTGCCTTTTTGGAAGGCATGAGACTTAGTCAGTTATCATTGAATCCATCTGTATAGGTAAAGATACTCTCAGCCCCTAACCTGTTTATTTCTTTTTTTCTTTCTTTCTTTTTTTTTTTAATACTTAAGTGTCTCTCTCTTTTCCTTATTACACATAAGACCCTTAGGCTAGTACATATTTGGAACAATATGCTTTGCAGCATTGTCTCATGAGAAAGAAGAGGGTACATGGAGGCCTGTTTTCTTTTACTGTAAAAACATCATGGATTCCAAGTACACCTGAGATCCACTGAACCTCCTCACCATATAAGGGAAAGGGGATGTGAGGAGGGGACATAAACCTAACAAATCATTTGCTTCCCTCTTGGGAGGCAGGAAGGTACAGAGAGAAATGTGCCCTATTCTTCAAGTCACATGAATCAAATTTCCAATTTAGACTTCATCTCTCCTCATTCCTGTATCTACTTAGGCTAGGTGTGCCCCTAACTATACCCAAGTTTCCCCATCTATAAAGTCAAGATAACACATAATTACCCTGTGTGAAGATTAAATAAAATTGCCTATGCACATAGTAGCTATCACAGAATAGGCACTCTCAATTTAGTTTTCTAACCTTCCTGTCTTTATTTAAGGTTCATGGAGGACCAACATCATGAATACACTCACTTCTTTTCTTCAGAGAACAAGGCCTACAATAATTTCTGTATAAAATTGCTTTATAATAAATTCCTTTGAAAAGCTGCACTTGTTTTGAGCTATATTTTGCCTTGCATAAGGGGAATAAAGAATGTTTGATTTAAAATATTATGACGATTTATGTGACTGTGTTTTTAACAAAAGGAACAACGGATTTGTTGAGTAGAATTCATGCTCTGCCTCCTGCATTTAATAATTTCTGTGTTTCTGGGCCTTGGTTTCCTCATTTATAAAATGGGTAAAATTAATACTTGCTTTGCCTACATCTTAAGATTATTACTTGGTATAATACATGGAACATGTAACATATTGTTCAAGTATTCAAATAGTATTGCTGCTGATATATTTATATCTGAGCAACAGCATTACCTATCACATTGTCTATAACCATATTATTATTTTACTGATCTTAACAGTTTATTACTTCATAATCAAAATTCCTTTATTATTACAAGAATGGTTCATTCTAATGAGGAAAGCCTCTACCTTTTTAGAACGTAAACATAATAAAGGGAATATATTTGTGTTTTACTATTTTTTCCCCTAAGATTTAAGTACCAAAGACAGAGAACTATGAAGTGGACAGAAGAAAGGTAATATTTTTGAAAATATTTAATAATACATTAAATTTCTTGGAGCTGGCTATCTTCACATTTTCTTCTAAGATCCTTTCAGGCAGATCAAACAAAATTAAGATAGCCAGAATTTTGAGTTTTCCAAATGAACTTCTTTTAATTTCCAAATTCATCCTACTAATGACTAGGAGTTGAATAGGTGAAGGGATGGGGAAAAATAACACCTTGGTTCTGAATAAAATATCAATATTGAGTGGATTTTCATTGGTTTGACCATTTTCTGAGCACCAGTGTGCTGATCATGCTCACATACACCACGTTCATTACTCACAACACTAGTCAGACCAGAATTATGGTCCCACTTTTCAGATATCAACAAAGACACATGCTCAGAGGGGCAAAATCACTAGGTAGTGACTAGGTTCTAGATAGGGGAACCAAGATACGAGGCTAGACTTGACTGACAAGTTCTCTTAAGACTAACAGATGGAAAAAGTCAATTTTTGCCTTTGACCATTATGAAATGGGCTTGAATTTATACCAATAAAATGCAAATGAGATCCATTTTCAACTTCACAACTAGACCTCTTGCATCAGCTTCAATAAGGGAACCATTTTCAACAATGAATAAGCAAATGTGGGATCTATTAGCTATTGTGACATTTCAGAGTCTAACTTTAACAGGGTTAAAAAAAAAAGCTCTTTCCAGCTACTCATTAATTAATGAAATTTATGAGTTAGAAAGAACACATTATATATTACAAATGTCTTCTTTGCAGCATTGGTCATTAACAGTGGTTCTCAAAAATCCTCCAATCAGTATGATAAGAATACCCTAGGCTCTTTTTAAAATTGCAGATTTCTCAATTTCTAAAATTTCATGAAAGAGAGAGAGAAAGACAGAGAAAGAGAGGGAAAAGAATGGTCTAAAGTAAAATTATTTTTATGTGTAATAAGACTATAATGTGAAGTCTAATCCCTGATGACCTTGCTGGCTAGTGCAAAAGACTACTTGCTTTATCTGTAGAACTCAGGATAACACCTAGCATATAGTAGGCTTTCGGTATCAATTAAAGACAAATATATATATATATACATATATATACATATATATATATATATATATAATTCTTTTGATATCACTGCACTGGATTTTTTTAGAGTAAGTTTAAAAAAAATCATACTTAACAAAGAGTATAGAACAGCATATTAATGATCTGCAAGAACACTTTCCTAGGCAGTGATGACTGGTGAAATACTCTGAACCACACCTAGAAAGCAGTTAGCTTTCAGTACAGGCAAACCATCGTGAGGAGTCCATGTCTCAACTTGGTATAATATAGCCTTAACATATGATATATAATATATAATATAGCCTCAATATAAAATAGCCTCAACAAGCTATTAGGAAAAGTAAGGATAAGGGTAAGGGAATGGGGAATTTGAAAAGCGGGGGGAGGGGAGCAGTTGTTAGGAGGGCAGGGAAGGAAAAAAATGAAACAAGATGGGATAGGGAGGGAGACAAACCATAAGAGACACTTAACACCACAAGACAAACTGAGGGTTGCTGGGGGTGGAATGGTAGGGATAGGGTGGTTGGATTATGGACACTGGGGAGGGTTTGTGCTATGGTGAGTGCTGTGAATTATGTAAGACTGATGAATCGCAGACCTGGAGCAAATACCAGGAGCAGGTACCCCTGGAGCAAATAATACATTATCTGTTAATAAAAGCAATTTTTTTAAAAAGAATAACAATTGTATAGGACTGCATAATTTTCAAAACAATTTTTTATATACTATTTCATGTAATTCCCACACCTACTCTACAAGATAAATAAAAGATGGTGATGTGCCCTATTCAAATGAAGATTGTGAAGGCTGAAAAAAGTCTTCAGTTCCTGTAATTGTGAATGGGGAACTCCAGCCATACTTCGAAGTCCTACCATCTTTCTTTTATTGTCCGCCCTCCCCTGACCTTCAAGTTACTTGACAGCAGTGTATCTATGTCACATTCTTCCTTTTTTTTTTAATCTCTGAATCTGTTCCTAAGAGACTTTGCCAACTGCTTGTTAAGTGCTAGCTTTACTCTCCATCACTCACCATCCCCTATTCCAGGGCACTGTAACCCCAGGAAACAACTAGCAGCACAAAAGACTAATCATTTTATCCTCTGCTCTTCCACTGGGGTAAAGAGATTACAGAGGAAAGGAATGCAGAAAGGAAGAGGCACTCCTTAGGTAATGAGAAACAGGGAGGAGAGAGGAAACACAGACTTATGATCAAGTAGCAACCTTTTAGAGTTCTCCATTTTGCTAACTGTTGTTTCTATTTCTTCCTGTGAATAAATTGATCTAAATGTTCGCAAAAGGGCACCTGGGTGGCTCAGTGGGTTAAGCCTCTGCCTTTGGCTTAGGTCATGAGCTCAGGGTCCTGGGATGGAGCCCTGCATAGGGCTCTCTGCTCAGCAGGGAGCCTGCTCCCCCCTCCCCTTGTGATCACTGCAAAGAGATACATAAAATCTTAAAAAACAAATAAATGTTCACAAAAATGTTAAGTGAGAATACTGGTTTTCTTTTATCAAAATATTTTTCCTAATATTGCTTTGTTAATGGCAAAGATGAGGATGATAATGAAACAACTTCATGTTTAGAATCCCTTAGATCTCATTTGGTCTTTGTAACAACATGAAAACAAATCAAGATTCAGAGTGAAGGAATGATTTCCTCAAGTTACTCAGCTTAAAAGACAGCACAGCTGGATTCTGAAGCCCCATATTCTTTCCATTATCATATCCTGTACTTGGCATGCAGGGACCCTGTCATTATAATAACTTTAGACCAAATTAATCTACCTTCAGATACACATGATTTATATACATTGTATATACAGTTGCCATAAGACAAGTCCTTCCATTTAAATTCAGTTGGACAGGTGAGGCAAACATGTGTTTTTTATACCATGGAACAACCAATTTCCAACCACGAATGAAGCTAACATCAATTTCAAAGAAACAAAAGCAAGGGAAATACAAATCAGGTTAACCTGTGTACAAAGTGAGAACTGGAACCACAAGCACATGTCTGCAGACAGCTTTTGTGTCAGAAGACACTGGTTTATAGCATTTCTTCAAGCTTGCTTTCAATTATGAGCTGATAATGACTACTCCTTGGAAATAATGTTTTATTTTCAAGCATATTTTGCCTCAAAGACCTACTCAGGTTTCCCAGGAGTCTTGTTAATAAGAAACATCCCTTACTCTGTCTTGAGGAAAGCAGGAGGATGTCATGAAATGGGTTTGGAGCTGGGCAGAACTGATTTGAAGTTCCAGCTCCAACACTTTAAAGCTTTGCTACTCTGGAGATATTGTAGGAAATAGACAAAACAGTGCTGGCTCTGTCGAGTTTTATGAGAAGTTAAGTAAATACTTTAAATACTTGCAACTACATAAAAAAAAGTAACTAATATTTACTTTTATATTTATATTTATATTTACAAATAATATTTATTTTTTATTTATATTAACTTTTATATTTATATTTATATTTACAAATAATATTAGAAATATTTTTTAATGCTTTACACATTTACTAGGTGACCCTACCTCATACAAGGTGCTCAAAAAAAAAAACCAAAAACTGTAGTATTGCAGAAACTCAGCTGTTTCTCTTAAATTTGTATTTGATAGGAGTCAAATAAAATCTTGGTATCTATATCGAACCCTGGTGGTGGACTGAATGACCGAGATGGGGGGAGGGGCTGTCCATTATGTTGCTATGGCATCTCATGGTTGACTCTCATCACTGTTGTTAAACATCATAGCTTTATGATCCTGAGGGAGGTATGCAGGATTTGTTTTGCCATTTGTAAGATGGGTATAAGGTAGCAAGACATGGTTTTTTTACCATATAAAATTTTGATGAGAATGAATTCAGTTTGGGCCAAGTTCTTATGAGACTTCGGCACTCTATCTTGGCTCAAGACAGGGAAGAAATAGTTGGGGTCTGTTTTCATGCTTGTCATTTTATTTGTATGTTGCAATTTGCTTTCTTCTAAACTTCTAAACTTTCTTCTAAACTTTCTCTTTCCATTCAGTGAGATAAAATATCTTGGACAAAGGTCCCCATCATTAATCATGTTTTCATTAAAGCACAGCCAAGTTCGGTTTACTTCCAGAACCATGTACAGAGTATCTACTCAGCCTCACACTGTACTGGTAGATAAAAGGAGGAAATGGCATGGCTCCCTGCTCTCAAAGAGTTCTGTGGCTAGTGTGAAGACAAATGCTTATTCACACTTCAGTGTGAGGAATCCCTTGATACTGGTGTGCACATCAGGACAGGGGAGCTCAGAAGATGGTCACATCAACTGAGAAGGTCAAACAGCCAAAAGAGGTATCCTGAAGGAGGTTACACTCTTACGCATCAGAAAAGTTAAAAACATGGATGGCTGGGTAGCTCAGTCGTTAAGTGGCTGTCTTTGGCTCAGGTCATGATCCCAGAGTCCTGGGATGCAGAATCCTGCATTGGCTCCAGTCTCACCAGGGAGTCTGCTTCTGCCTCTGCCCCTCCCCCTGGCTTGTGCACCCTCTGGAATGTGCCCTTTCTTTCTCTGACAAATACATAAATAAAATCTTAAAAAAAAAAAAGATAAAGAAGAATTGTTAAAAACAAACAAGACAATTTCTCAAAATGACTAGCCAACTGTATCCCTGAAAGCAATATTCCAAAAAAGCAATTATACCTTGATTGACTTGACCCTAATTTTTTCTCATTTGTTTCAAGGATGAAAAGTAATCATCTACCAGCTGATATATTAGAAAATATAAGGAGGCAAAATAATGTTGGATTTTATAAAATGGGTGACTACATATTCTTAAAAGGAAATTGGAGCTATTTCATCTTCCAAGTAAAAACAACTAGCTCATTTTGCTATACTTAAAAACAAACAGACATCCTTAAGGGATCATCCTAAATGTGGTATCTTTCTCAGGGTATCACGTGCCACACGCCAAATGAAAATATTGATGTGGTCTGCTGTACTATGCCACTGACAGTGTTTTGAAGTCATAAATTTTTCCCTTATCTTGGAAAGAAAAAAAAAAAACTTCAACTCTCTAATTTATAATTTAAGAAGTTTTGTTAGATCAAAAGGGAAGAAAGAATGAACAGAAGCAAAGAGCGTAAAAAGCTTTAATATTTGAGTGATCGCACCATACTTGGAACGGCCTTTCTCACTGTCGCCATACAGCACCAGCAGAGAAAAGAAACCAGAGAATGATTTGCTCAAGGTTGTTCAATGTGAGTCAGAAAAGATTGGATATTTGAATGCAGCAAGAGCTGACATCTTTCTCCTCTAAAAAAGGTATTTTTGTATGTGATTGGTTTCAGTCTAAAAAAGTAAACACAATCACATTTCAAGAAGCAAACAAGGTATTGCTGCTTTTCTTAAGGGGAGGAGTGTTTGGGAGGCTTTGGAAGGAGATATATTTACTACATAAAATATATATATAAACATGTTATTCAGCAGGAGGATGGGGGCCATTGGTGTGGCCTCTTTGGGACAAAGACTGAGTGTAGGAAGAGAAGAGGCCAGGGAGGTAGTGATGGGCAGAGAGTGGGAGGAGTGGCCTGGGAGAGAGAGAATTGCTCCTGCTTTCAGCATCTTCCTACTGAATTTTATACTTACCATTTCTGCAGGCTTTCCAGCTCCTCCTCACCCTTCTGAACTCTCCCAAGTATACCTATCTCCACTTTTCACTATGCAAAGCAGTATGACCTCCTGATTAAGAGCTCAGTATGCACTGTTAAACCATGCTGCATTCACATCCAAAAGCTATTTGCTATTAGCTTAGGGACTTTTGGCAAGCTAATTTACCTCTCTGAGCCTCAGGCTTTCCCAACTGAAAAAAAAACTGGGAATCACAGTGGCTGCTACAGAGGAGGTTGTAGAATTAAATGAGAATCCATGTGCTCAAAGCACTGCCTGACAATGATTAATAAATAGTAGCGAATGCTATCATTTTTATGACATAAATTGCATAGATTGTTTTCATTTGCTTGTCTTCCCTTAAAGAATGCTGGCTCTTTAGAACAGGTTGTAAGTTAAACATAAGGTTGCTTTGAAGTCTACCTTATATGCTTTGTTATTAAATTCAGATAACTTCTCATTAAAGAATTTAGTGATAATCCTGCACCATCTGTGGTTGTGGTACTATGTCCAGGAATCGCATTCCATTCCTTTGTAACTCAATATCCTTTTGCCCCTCTTGTCTTTCACAGGATGTTTGCTTCTTTCTAGAGGACTTTATTCCTCAACTTTCACAGTTTTCTGTTTTTATAGAATGTTACCCCTTACCTATTGTGAAGTTCGTTGTGATGCTTTTCATCACATCATGGTTATGGTTCACTCTCTCAGGTCAGCATTTTTCAGCAATGGGAAAGAATTATAAACCCCCATTGGCAGGAAGGAACTAGATTTTAAAATGAAATTTCCCGTGGACAGTACCATAACACTCCTTGCATAAGACATTTAGCCTTCCTGGATAGATGTACTTTAAAGCATTACTGTTTCCTTTTTTCCTCAACATTATTTGAGTTCTCCAATTCCTTCTAAAGAGAGGCAGAGCTATATTATTTTTCCCTCCAAAGATTTTATTTTTTTTAAATTTATTTGAGAGAGAAAGAGAGAGCATCCAAGCAGGGGGAGGGGATAAAAGGAGAGGGAGAGAAACTCAAGCAGATTCCACACTGCAGAGCCCTAACAAGGGGCTCGACCTCATGACTCAGAGATCAAGAGTTGAGCTGAACCCAAGAGCCAGTCACTTAACTGCTTAACTGACTGAGCCACCCAGGTGCCCCAAGCTATGTATGCTCTTCTGATGCAATGTTTTCACTTATACCATCCAAGGTCTCTGGTGCAATAGGAGAAGAGGGCAAGTTTTAGAGAAAAAAAAAAAAAAAAGAATAAAGTCAGGCCTAATATCATAGTAAGGAAAACTGAAGATTATACTGAATAATTTTAGAGGCTGAATATAAGGAAAATATTTTGAGCAAATTATAAGGAAATATAGGGTTGAATCAGATAGGTATGGAGAGGCTGTCAGGTTAGAATGCAAACCACTAAAGAACACAAGTAAGGTGACAGCAGATAAGACAACGGGCTGGTTGTTAGGATGCAGGGATCCTAAAGAAAATTAGAAAATTAGATCTCCAAGTTTAAGATAATATGCTAGAGCCACTGAGGAAGAACCCACTTTTCTTTGGTCTATCGTGTCTGCTCCAGGCTTTTGCTTTTTACTAGAAAATCTTATTGTTAATCTGACATTTCTCTGTCTACCTCCCTACACTTTACATTTTACTCAACCCTGTAAGAATTGATGCAGAAAAGAAAACTGTTCAGCAGAGCTGAAGTCAGCCAAGAATCCAGGGGAGTTAATTTGGCCGTGTAAGGATAATAGAATTGAGGAAAGAGGACTGTGGGGTATAAGCTGGAATTTGTAGACTTCTGAAGTTTTTATATGAACGTGGAAGAAGTGTAGTTGGCAAGGTTTCCTAGGTGGCAAAGGCATGAGAAAGTCTCCTGGGTTTGAAATGTATCAAGTGTGCACTGATGAGAACTCTTTTGGAACAACTATGTGGAGGTCATGTCTATTCAGCAAAGCCATATATCAATAGAAAAGGAACAAAATGAATACTGGACACATGAACAAATGTCCACTGCTTTATGCACATTAGCTCACAAAACCCATTCACTATTCCTATGAGACTGGTACTATTATTTCCACTTTACAGAAGACAAAAACTGGGTTACAGGGAGGTTAGTGATGTGCCCAAAGTCACATAACCAGTGATAGGCAGAGGCAGGATTTCAACCTAAGACTCTGTGAATTGTGAATTCTAAGCCACACCCTTCTCACTAAGCTCCCAGGCCCCACAAGAAAGATTTATTAGCATAATTATATACGTAAGTGAGGAGAGCAGTAGGGAACAACAGACTGAATAGGGAAAGAGAAAGAGAATTAAATTTGAGGAGAAATTGATGGGGAAGTCACACACCAAGAATTATCTTAGTGAACTGGGATGAGGAAGAGACTCATGCTGTTGGAAGGTGCAGAAGTCCATAGATAGATCTAAGTATTTTGGATTTCCAAACAGAATTCTGCTGAAAAATTAATTGAATACCAAATGAATTTTCAAACTAGGTAGACCCTAAGTTGCTTAGGGTATTAAATAAAGGATCCCAGGCAAACTAAAATTATACACATACAGAATAAATATAAAGAATGTCATATATCAGTGGACTGAAATAGAGCTGCCTCTTTTCTAAATGTGTGCATACACACACACATATACTCATTGTGGGAAAAAGTGCATAGTAATGCCACTCAGTAAAATCTGACTCTATTATACTGACATGCTGGTTATTAATTTTTTTTTTCAAAATCTAAGAGGCACAATCTTATTCTATGTACCACTAAAAAAAAAAAAAAGAAAGAAAACAAAATGTTTCTAATTATAACTAGGAGGTTCTATTAATTGTAAGACACATGCTGATGTAAGCAATGACAAAATGGGAATATATCCACATTCCTAGAATCAACCAATTGCTGTATATTTTTCCCATCTAATATCTATGTATAATTTGAGGTCATATCTAATTAAGGTAATTTCTAATACTGGTTTTTCACTTGCCTCTTTATTTTCTATTAGGATTACTTTTTTTCCCCAAAAAATGCTAGTTTTGACAGCTACACAATACTCCATTATGTGGGTATGCCACAATTTAGTTAACAATCATTACTTACAGGGTAGTAGGGTTTTTTCTAATGTTTCATTCTTATACATAGTGTCACAGTAAACATTTTTGAATATAAATAAATGTTAGTATTCCTTTTGAAGAGTCTCTTAAAAGAGACTATCCCTAATTGAACCAGATGAATAGGCATAAATATTTTAAAGACTTTGCCTATATATTTCTCAATTATTTTAAAGAAAAGCCATTTGGTTTACACAAGAAAAGCAATTTAGAACTAGAGACAACAAGCCCAATAAACCAATATACTTAAAGGCTCTTCCTAGATTTCAGATTCTACCAGAGAAGCCAGCACTCACTGGATTTAATGCTTTATTCTAGTCCTGTCTAGTCCCTTCTTTATTTCCCTATTCCAGAACTGATTTCTAGGATGTGTTGTGTCTTGACTGTTTCTATTCAGCAAACTGAAGAGGATACCATGCCATCTCCTTGCAAAATGGGTAGGAAGGGTCCTGAGACCTTGTAGCCTCCTGGGTTTCCTTTCTTTCAGCAAGAAGACAAATTCCTGGGTGATAATCACAATCCAGCTATGTTTTCCTACAATCTCACCTTTTCTTGACAATTCCCAATGAGCTCAAATAAATCGTCTATATATTTTCTGTATGTGCACACACTGCCACATTTTGCTGACCAATTTCAGTCCTACAAACCAAAATAGTAAATGCTTTACCCATGTGTATTGTTTGTGGGAGTCTGACCAAGGAGGGCAGCAGAGCAGGACCCAGCACACTGTGAAGATAGATGGGTTAAATTTAGGTTCTCCACAACCTTGTTGGTCATAACATCTGGGTGTTCATGGCAGCTCCCCAGAGGCTTACCTCACTCAGCCTTGCCTTTTCATTCCAATCAGTCCGGTGAAAGTGCAGTTTATCTAGGAAAGGGGAAATAGAGGACCAGAATGAGGAGAATGTAACATTGAAAATAAAATGTGTAACATAAGCATCAGATAAATTCAATTCTTTCAGCACAAATCAAGAATCTTTCTCCATGATTCAGGAAAAGAACACAAATGCAGTAAGAGAAAATAATGTTGTTATCAAGTGACTCAAATATCACCTCTAAAATTTAGGCCCACGTTGAGCCAAGCCTTCAGAAATGACCTGGCAAGATGAAACAAGAGTCATTTTAGAGTCTTTAATTTCCCTAACTTCAGTTTTTGAGAGCGAAGAGCTGCAGCGGTGTCTGACCTCATTAGCTCAGAGAGGGGTCTGGCAAATGAATCCTGTGTAATTACAAAATGCCTCTGAAATAGCAAGTAAAAAACATGTGTATGTTCTTCCATGATCTAACTTATTCAAAGGTATCACTCCTATGTTAATAAGCAACTTTAATTCATGCTGATATGGAAGTGATGAGTCTAATCCTAAATCTGTAATAACATACTTGGGCATGAGCATTTTCCTCAGCATGAAACAACACTGAAAACATTCTAATGCAATAAGATTTATATGTTTTTAAAAAACTGTAACAAATATATTTTCCCTTGGATTATGTTTTATTCTCTTTTCAAAGAAATTCGATAATTACTACTGATTATTTACCCCAAAGATACAGATGTAGTGAAAAGAAAGGCCATCTGTAACCCAATGTTCATAACAGCAATGGCCACAATCGCCAAACTGTGGAAAGAGCCAAGGCAACCTTCAACGGACAAATGGATAAAGAAGATATGGTCCATGTACACCATGGAATGTTACACAGCCATCAGAAAGGATGAATACCCAACTTTTGTATCAGCATCAATGGGACTGGAGGAGATTATGCTGAGTGAAATAAGTCAAGCAGAGAAAGTCAATTATCATATGGTTTCACTTACTTGTGGAACATAAGGAATAACATGGAGGACATTAGGAGAAGGAAAGGAAAAGTGAATTGGCAAGGGGAGGAAATTGGAGGGAGAAATGAAGCATGAGAGACTGTGGACTCGGAGAAACAAACTGAGACTTTTGGAGGGGAGGGGGATGGGGGGTGTTGGGTGAGCCTAGTGGTAGATATTAAGGAGGGCATGTATTGCATGGAGCACTGGGTGTGGTGCATAAACAATAAATCTTGAAACACTGAAAAAATAAAATTAAATTAAGATAACCCAAAGAAATGCATAATTGATCATGATTGATATACTCTGTTATTATTCCTTATGAATGGATTAAGAGTACAAGTAGTTTCAGTAGAAACCCTCAAGAACATTTCGAGAACACTGTTATCTTCAAATCATTTTAACTACTATAACTTACAATCATGACTGCTTTATTTTAATATCCTAAGAATGTCAAACAATAAGATACACATTCACATTCACAAAGGTCAAGGTGAAAAAAATATTCTCATTTGTATGGGTTTACACTATCAGTGTAAATATTTTTACTCAAATACACATAAACCTAACTGCATTTTTGTCTTCAACATCATTGTCCCTCCATACTTCACGTAACACTTCAATAGAAGACATTTTATGGTCTTATATGTTATGAGACACACAGAATGACAATATTAGAAATCAATCTTCATTAAGATCACACGAGAAGATAAATTTGCATAAAACTTCCACTAGAAAAAGAGTCTTAGATTTTCAGAGGACACTGTGCTAGTTACAATCCATCTAGGTTGGCATTTTACCCACACCTCCAATGTAGGAATCCTAACTAACAAGGCTGATCACTAATAAGATGTGTTTTATGGAGAAGCCTGAACTTACTAAATTTGTCATCTAATTTTCCTTTCAGGTTCCAATTAACATTGACATCTAGTCACCAAGCAAACTTAAATATATCATTTCAAATTTATTCATCACAACCACTAATCATTTCCTCATACTCTTGTTCCTGTTTCTCTTAAATGAGGGCTGAAATTGATACTCTTTGAGATGTTCTCAGAATGCCCTGTACATAATTCTGTCATAACCTTTTTCATATATGATGGTTGATGGTTTAGTATTTGTGTGAATAAGATGACCACATCTGAATCACTGACAAAACAAAAACTATTAGAAGTTATGCTCACAACTTACCTATCTTCTGTTAAAGACAAACAATAAAAACAAAACCACCCAAAACATGTGACTTTGCTCACTTATATTGATTTCTATATCAATTTAAATACAATTTAAATACAATTCTTCTTGCTTCTACACTTCTTTGATGCAGAATTGGGGTAAATGATGGAAAGCACCAGAACTAGAAAGCAGGAAGGCAATGAGATAGGATTTGGAAGGACAGAGCCAAGAGAGTTGATTCTCAAGAGGAAAACTGAAGAGGAAATGCATGTCAAGGATTGTGCACAGGATGGGGGTAACATAGCAAAATGAGGCATCAGTCACCTCAGAAGGTCAGAAAAGGCTGAATAAGAGAGAGAGAGAGAAAGATAAAAGAAAGCTAATTAATTGGGTATTTTGCCGGTTTCTGGATAAGTAAGAAATCTGAGGGATTAAGGAAGTGGAGCTAAAGAGTAGGGCAAAAGACACTTTTCTGAAGCTTAGGGACCATGTGCTCCAAACCTCTTCACTGGTCTTTGAGAGAGATGAATGGTAACTGAAGTTTCTTGGGGCATTCAATGACTTCTTGAATAGCAAAACACCTTGGACTAATTCAACATCTTTTATTTAATGGTATTATAATCACTTATGTGCCTTAATAATTCTGTACAGTGTCCGGTACATATTGTATTTCTGCTAAGACTTCACTAAAAGAAATGAATCCCTGAATAAGTAAAATATTACATGGTTAATTTTTTCAGTAGGAAAAGAAATCACAATATGGGAATTTAACATATATGTAAAATATTCAATACCCTATTGTGTGTGCATAGTAACTTCACTCATCTTTCTTTTGCCGAGGGTAAAACCTGTGCTAAAAAAGACAATTGAAGGAACAAAAATATAGGTCTTCTATCAGAATGAAGACCAAAAAAAAAAAAAAAAAAAAGAAATATCTAGATTTAAGTTAGACAAAATTAAAGCTTCCATTATTTAATAAAAATTAAGTTGAAAGCAAATTGTCAGGTCCTAAAATTAAAAAGAGACAGTGTCTTGAGGAAGCTTGAAAGTCTAGGTGAAAGAAAGAAACCTGAAAAGCAATCACAGTGTTTTTACTAGGAGAATCCCAGGACCTACAGAAGTACAGAACAAAGAACATTCAGTCTGCTTTGGGTGCCAAGAGTCAGGACCTTCTTTATGAACTTCAAGGATGAGCAATAGTTCATTGGGCAGAAAGGAAGGGTATGCCTGGTAGAAAAAATTCCATATGCAGAAGCATGGGGTAGTGAATAGGCACATTATGTCTGAAAATTTCAAGAAGACTTTGTGTTTAGAAAATGCAGAGCTTAGTGTTGGGGATGGGTGTTATGGGGGATTAGGATGATACAAGATGAGGATGAAGTTCAGGTTCAGATGAGAAATGCCATGAGTGTAATGATTAATAAATGAATAAGTAAATGCTATGATTAATTAGAAAATTACTTTTCCTGAAGATGAGAGGGACACACACACACACACACACACACACACACACGTATTTATCGTACAAGAGAGAATGTCTGTGGCATTACAGAAAGATGAGCCACAGCAGGTAAGACAGATAAAAATGAATTCAGTGTGGGTGCTGTGCAATACTCCATGTGAAAAATGGCAAGGGCCCTAGGAAGAAGTTGGATCTGAATGGCATTTTTGGAATCAGGATTATCAGGATATGAAAGGTGAGGGCAAGAGAGAAATTGAGGAAGACACAGAGATTTGTGGTTCCAGAGATTGGGTGGATGATGGTTGCTTCATGTACCAAGATGAGATGTGTAGGAAGAAGAGTCCTGGCAGGAAAGATAATGCATTCTGTCTCAAACATGTTACACTGGAAGTCTTTGTAAGGCATCTCAACATTTCAGCCATAAGTAATATTTCTTGCACTAAGAAGATAGTCTGAGTTTGTTGATAGAGATGAACATGATCCTTATGGACAAAAGACAAGAAAAGAAAAGCCAATGTGAAAACCCTGATCTAGGGTGGATGGTAAAAGAGTGTTTAAGAGAAAGGGAGAACAATCACTGGGGAGGGATCCTATACATAAGAGGAAAACTAAGATACTTTGGGGATCTGGGAGTGTGAATTTAAGATAAAAGAAATTCGAGAAAAATTAAAATTTTTGTCCTCCGTAACAAAATCAGGGTGTGAAAGGGTTTAGGATTTGGATTTAGAAGATTTCAGATTCTTCTGTCTGAAAAATATCAAGGGATTTTGATAAGATCCACACTAAAGAATATGTGAGAATATTAAAATGTTATTTTCAGAGCTAACAAAGCAAAAGTACTTCTGAATTATAAATTATCATACAAATGTTTAAACTAAAACTATACATTTTGAGTTAATAGAAATATATTTCCTTCCTTCCTTCCTTCCTTCCTTCCTTCCTTCCTTCCGTCCTTCCTTCCTTCCTTCCTATTGGCACAGGATAGAATAGGCATTCCTTGAGCATTTATCCATGAGCATTGCTGGAAATGAGAGCATTCTATTCACATATGAGAAGTCTGAATCTCAATACCAGAGGGAATATATCAATCAATTCTAACTCCAGGAGGTGACAGTGAAGTTGGAAGGATGATTGGGCTTTTACCACACATTGAAAATGTGCTCCAAACATAGTAGACACTCAGTAAAAGGCTGTGCACTGAAGATTACCTTCAGTAAGACTATATTTTTACCGGATGAATGTAATCTCCAGAGTTTCTACATTCCTACTTAAAGATTTAAAACGGCTGCTTTGGACATGCACATCCTTTGTTCTATGAGCTTTGTGCATAAATGATGACCTAAATCAATGAAAGATTTAATCCAGATTGATGCAAATGCAAATGCCCTAGTTTCAGACAGCTGCAATGGTTTTTTCAGTACATCTGGGAAACAGCTGTCGAGCCTCATCTTTACACTGGTTTTTGTTTAACTTCAAATAAGTGTCAAGACTAAAGGAATGTAGGTGATTAGAAGGTGGTAAACATTTCGGAAATACACAGGAAATTCTGAGAATTTTTTTTTTCTTCCTCTAGAGCTAAACCCTTCTCTTACAGAGCTGGCATAATGGAATGTTCTCATGGAAGACCCTTCCCTATCTAAGCTCTGAGGGCACAGAGATTGGCAGGAGGGTGTAGCTAGTTTCATGATTCCAAAAGCACTCATCTCCCACAGAACCCATAATGGGATAGTCATTTTCAAGGCCAGGGATAAGTGATTACTCACCAGGACACAGAGTTTATGACAGGACAGACCAAAGCTGATGTGGACAGTCAGAGGCAAGATGCAGAGCTTGACCTTCTGCTGCAAGAAGTTGTGGAGAACTTGCGTCTGAGCCAGACAGCTGACGAGCTGTCTTCTCCTTGGGACTCATACCACAACAATAGGCCAATAGATTTATGCCATAAAGGCACTGACCTTTGTGGGCAGGGACATTTTCTCACAGGAAAGAAAAAGGAGCAGTACGCCTATGTGTGCTAAAGGTTTGACAGTGACTGACAGCACAGACTGGCTCCAGTATCCAGGAAGGGTATGCATCAGCTTTTGCATTGTTACCCTTTGATTAACGTCTGACATACTTTGCAACATAAAACTCTTACAGGGAAATTGCTCAGTAATGTTGGCTGTAACACCTAGAAACTTTGCCAATGAGAGATAAAATATACTCAAGAGCAGCTTGGCCTAAAAAAAGGCATAGATGCATGAGTATATATGTGTATGTGTGTGTCTGTGTGTTTGTGTCTGTATGTGTGTGTGTGTGCCTGCATATGCATAGAGTGACAAATGTGGGTCCTTCCATTTTCTGCCTCATAATGCTATTAGTCAAGTGCAGTATTTACAAAAAGCTTCTCACATGTTACAGGCATATTGCACATGGAGAGACTTAAGGAAGGCCAAGATGAAAATAAATAATGCATGAAGTCAGAGGCCTGAAGCAAATGTTAACTAATTTCAAAATGGGTCAAAATCACAACAATTAAGTCTCTGACATGTGAAGTCATTTTTTTTCTCCCTAAAATATTAACCAACTTGCTTCACTTCTTCTAGATTGATTTGTAGAGCATGAAAGGTCATTTTGGAGGCAGAGGGGGAATTTGGCTTCTACAAGCCATCCATAATGAGAGCCAATAAATTAGGTAAAGCTCCTGTTTACCTAAGCTGAAATATTGATGTCCAAGCCCACATTGAATGCAAATCTCTACATTAATCATTTTTCTCCAGTCGGGAAATTCAGACCATGGTAACACATGCTTTGATAGACCTATACATCATAGTTACAGCAACATTAGACAGTGCCTCAGTGACAGAATACAAATATATTGCATTGGATTTCCTTCATTTTCCCCTGCCTGACTTTTATTTGTGTCTGCAAACTCTGCTCTGGGTATGTGAAGTTTTGACATGGATTTGGACAGTGTTTTTGGCTCAGGAAATAACTGAAGATTGGTAACAAGAATTTTTTGCCACTTACCTGCCAAACAAATCTGGAGGAGGCTCATGTCAAGTTCCTCCAGCACAAACCCTGATGATGAAGTTCCCCAGTCTGTCTTCCCCTAATACACAATGATATCCCCCATGTTTCTCAAAGTATGATCCATGAAGCCCTGCTTCTGGATCTTTGGATGTTTGCTAGGAAATGCAGTTTCCTAAGCCCCATACTAAATATATTCAGTCGGATTCCCTTAGTAGAGCCAGAGAATCTTCAATTTTGTGGGATCCCCAGTTGTTTATCATGCACACTATTTTTCATAATTATCATAGACAGCTGTCAGCTTTAGGCTCCTACGGACCACTCTGATCTTGCCACTTTTCTACTCAGAGCCATTCTATACCTAAATGTATTCTAAAGCTCTATCCAGTTTTATACTTAGCTCACACTTTTCTAATTACCTACAGGTCCTACTTAGGCAATTCTCATCCATCGCTAAGACTGTTATTCTTTCCATTTGCAGAAAACTCCTAAACCACTATTTCCAAAAGCAGTGGCTTCTCTGAGCTCAGACGCATGTATGAAATTGCCTGCTGGATTTCTCCACTTGGAGTCAATATGACCTAAACTGAATTATGCTTCTCTCATGCCACCATCCATCCATATAGAAATCATGGAATACTCCTGATCCCTCCATCTTCATTTTCATCAAGTGACTCATCAAATAAATGGCCTGTGTCTTCTCTCCATAGTCTTCTCAGTGACCCTTCCTCTTTTCTTCCAGCCCTGCCCAACGTTCAGGCCTTCATCACTTCTCACCTACACATCTCATCTCTAAATAATCATCCTGTCTTCTCTCTTGAACTGCAAAAATCAGTCTCCCACATTGTTTCCAAGTAGGCTTTCTAAAACTAAATCTGAGTCACATGCTTTCTTAGAACCATATCTCCTCATGTGGAATAAAATCTGAGTTGCCTGGCATGACACACCCTCCCTCTTCTATCATATTCCTACCCAATTTCCACCAGTCCTCACCCCGAATCCATGCTTTCAACACAAGAGTTTGTGGAATCCTCATAGAGACCAGCCTTTTTCAAAAATTTGCATCTTACCTCCCATTATCTTTCTACCTAAAATGACCTTTGCACCTCAACTATTTCCAATTATAAAATATTTACTCAATAATGATAATGATTATTACAAATTATTACTTTATAATAATAATAATAATTATAATTATAATAATATTTTCTAACATTGAGTACTTACTCTATATGAAGTATTGCATTAAAGATTCTCTTTTGACAGGGTTGGGGGTGCCTGAGTGGTTCAGTCATTTAAGCATCTGACTTATGGTTTTGGCTCAGGTCATCATCTCAGGGTCATAAGAATGAGTCCCAGGTCAGGCTCTGTGCTCAAGCACAGAGTCTGCTAAAGATTCTTTCTCCCTCTTCCTCTGTTCCTCCCCCCTATTTGTACTCTAAATAAATAGAAAACTCTTTTACTTATTTTTTTAAAGATTTTATTTTATTGATTTGACAGGCAGAGTTCACAAGTAGGCGGGGGGGGGGGGGGGGAAGCAGGCTCCCCAAGGAGCAGAGAACCTGATGTGGGGCTTGATCCCAGAACCCTGGGATCATGACTGGAGCTAAAGGCAGAGGCTTTAACCCACTGAGCCACCCAGGCGCCCCTAGAAAACTCTTTTAAAAAATTAAAAAATAAAGATTCTCTTTTTTTGGTTTTCACAAGTATCAAAATGTGGTAGCTACTATTAGTCTTTTTAACAAACCCTTGTTTAGGTCAATGTTTTCTCCAGGTTTTCTGAATCTTTACTCCAATTTATTTCTCCTTTTATGACCACCAATAGTCCTTATGCTTACTTGAGCTAAAATGTTTAGCCTGCTATACTGACATAATGTGCTTTTATTCTCCTCTCTTAATCAGTAAATTACCTACTCCATAAAAACAGAGCATATATCTTATTCAGCTCCATTTTCAAAGCTTGTAGTCCCAAACATGGCACAGCCAACATTTCCTTACCTCAACAGATCTGATACCCTGTCATGGAGAATATCACTGAATGTCTCTTCGCAGCATATTTACTGGGAGACCATTTGATCCAACATCTTGAACTTGAAGGGGAGGGTCAGGGCATGCTCCTTTTTATATCCCCCTCCAGTGGCTCATATGTTATCTTTTATGTGATCAATGTTCAAAAGTGTTGGTAGAAATTTAACTATTACTATCTGGATTTCAGGAATATTAAACCAATGTTTTAATATTTCTGTAAAATTTTAGAAATACACAGTACACAGAGTCACTGTTAAAAGCAAAATTATTAGGCACACTAGCCATATTTAAACAGCATGATGTCAGAACAGATATTCATTAGACTTAATGGATTTGTGTGTGTCAGACAGAATAAATGTAAAAAGTTAAGACAGAATGCAAAAAGGAAATAGAAACAAAGTCCTGTGGTGAGAAAAGGGAAAATGTCATCTTGTGGAACAACAAAACCCAAGAATTAAGGGACTTCATGGCTTTCATTCTTTTACACTAAACATTTAAAGCTTATTCAATAATTATGAATTTTTTACTGTATCTGTGTATGATTATTAGAATAATAATATATATAATATAATAATGAGTCATTGTCCTACTTATTGAGTGCATACTCTGGCTAGGTATTTCACATAGCTCAATATATGTGTTAGGATAGGTATGCACAGTCTTCCATTTTACAAATGAGAACACTGAGGATCAGAAGCATTTAGTAGTTTGTCAAGGTCATGCACTACTAGATTTGCATATAACATTCTGTGTACTTATTCATGTAGCAATCACATGCCGAATAGTAACCGTGCCAGACATGGTAGTTGGTGCTAAACATATAAGGATAAACGAGAACTTTAGGGAACTCACAGTCTTGTGGAGTCATGGAAAATGACACATAAAATAGAGTATCAGCTGCCCTGAGAGATACAGCCTGTGAGAACAATGATGAGGTTTGTGATAACCTGTGACAGTGGTATATAATTCAGCATGGAGTAAAGAAGACATGTAAGGCATCATGGACCACCTCCCAGTAAATCACAAAATGTCTGACTTTATGAAGAAAGACTCTTATGTCAGATGGAGGGAATAGCACATACCCTTGACCCAGAAACTGGCCCCAGCCCACCTTTCTCATCCTTGCTTTTACCAGAAGGCGTGCAAGAAACATGCCAGACCATTGTGATCGTGCACTTTCAAAGTGGACACCTTGAGAAATGATGTTGAGTAGACCACCTGACTTAGAGTGCTGCTATTCAAGGTGCTCAATGAAGAGGGAAGTGTGTGCCATGGAGGGGTGCTAAAAGTTTGGCCTACATACTACATGTAAATGGTGCCTTTTAGTGATTGTTCAGGGTGCAACCTGAGCACTATCAAGGACCTGTCCAAGCATTGTTTTCTGTATCTGACATACTTTATCTGATTTATTCCTCACAATGATTCTATAGATTAGTTTGCTTGCTTTCATTGTATGGATAAGGAGACTTAGACCTCAGGGGTTTAAACAACTGTCCAAAAATGATATACGGAACAAAGAAAAAAGCCAGGATTTAATCCAAAATACCTATGGCTTCAAAATCCTTGCTTTTGTCTGCTCAGGAATCAGGAATATTAAAAAATACACACACACACATGCACACACACATACACACACACACACACACACCCTATTTCATTCCTTGGGCAAGCTCTTCTCCAGACTTACACAAAGGTACTTTCTTCTCCCATCTACTCCTTTAGGGGAACAAGAAAACCTGCTGCTTCTGCATCAGCTTCTCGATGAGTAGCAGGCTGTGTGGGCCCTATATCCTTCCATTTTTCTGCTTCTCCCTAATTTAACTCTTTGTCTTTTACCCTCACTTTCTCCACAATCCAGCTAGAAAAGGATCATTCCTTTGACTACATATTCAAGTAAGTTTGTTCTTATTAGCTTTCCACCCTGTGTAAATTAAACTGTTAATCTAGGTCACAGAAGGCCAATGGAAATCCCCTATAAATGTACTATTTCTTAAGTACTGTATGTTACCAGGTTTACAGGAGCTCAAGCAAAGCCACTAAAGGGAACTATAAGCTTGGAGTAATGAAATAAATATGAAAATGACTCCAGCAAGAAGTGAGGGCTTCCTTTGAATACACTTCTGTCTCACTTTTAGGCCTGTGGGGTTGTTAAGCCTAGTTTTATGGCCAGTGCCATGTAAAAGTTCTCTCTCTTTACTTATACTTAGCACAAAGTATCCCCCTTTCACTCTAATTTAATTCTAGATTTGGGTTGAAATCCCCAAAGTGGTAGGTTTCTGATCTGAGCACACTGTGCACTAATCTGCCACACACAAGAGTCCATTAATTTTGAATAGTGCTATCAATTATACTACGTGACAGGGAGGTAACTATGTTATCACCTTTGCAGAAGTATCTTTCTTAGGAAATCTATACAGCTTCGTCAAGACTCTAATGCTGATAGATAACTCTCTCCTCAAAAATCAAAACTTGATTGCATTTTTCTTTCATGGGATCTTAAAAATGCAAGCAAATAGAAAACTTCTGAGGCTTATAATCCCTATCCACAGAGACAATGAATAAGCTTAACATTACTTTTCTATTAAGAGATTGTTTCCGCTTATTCTGGGCCCTTTTAGTAATAATTGTAAAAGTGCCCAAAAAGACAATGTCAGCATTTATACCTGGCCTTGTAAGTTTTCCCAGGTTTACCTATTAGGTGCTACTGTGAAGTGACTCTTGCTTTTTTGTTTTGTTTGTTTTGGTTTGGTCTAGTGTTTAGTTTGGGGGTTATTTATTTATTTATTTCAATGAGAGAGAGAAAGCTAGTGCTGGGGGGCCATGCACAGGGAGAGGGAAAGAGAAACTCAAGCAGACTGAGATGAGCACAGAGCCCCATGCAGGGTTTGATCTCACAACGCTGAAATCAGACCTGAGCTGAAACTGAAAGTAAGACACTTAACTGACTGTGCCACACAGGTGCCCTGCGACTCTTGTTCCCCCTCCCTCCCCATTTGGCTCTGACTCATTCTCCTACTCTCTGTTTAAACTCCTCACATTGGGAAATTGGCCTTCCTTCTGGCCTCTTTTCAGGACAACATCTAGTTTGTGCACTTCTCTCAAAAACTCCAATGAAGGGAACAAATCGACCTTTGTGCTAAGTTTCATTCTCTTAAATGATTTCTCTTAGATCAGACATACAAGATATATTAGAAAGCAACTAAAAACTCTTCCCTGGCTTCCCAACCAGCTCAAAATAAAACAGATTTGCCAACTATATCACACAAGCCACTTACTCATTCATTCATGCAATAAGCACATGTCAGATGCCCACTCCTTGGAAGCCACTCTTGTAGGTTACTACTGACAAGATGGAAACATTTCATCACCCCTAGACTTAATAAAGGAGAAGGAAAATAGCAATGAGCAAATACATATACAATACGATTCAACTGCAGGTAGCAAAGTAGGATCCAGAAACCAAAGTTGGGTAAATGTTGGGCAATGGGAAGAAGAAAGGAATGTCAGAGCTGCTACAACTAAGCCAGTCAGGAAAGACCCCTGAAGAGGTGATGTTGGAGCAGAGATCAAAATATTGAACAAAAACTTGCCAGAACTTGTGACTGTCAAGTGCTCAGGATCTGAGGCTAGACAGCATTTGGCAATTTTAGGGGAGAGAATGAAACCAGAATGCTTAGGGCAGAGGGAGTGAGGTTAGTTGGACAGGAGCTACATCAGGCAGGCCCAGGAGCAAAATGAAACCAGGGACTGTTCTGAAATGTTCTCCTATGTTTCCTGGTCTGAGGGTAGACAGAGCACAAGGTTCCTTTACTCCCTAAATGACTGACAATGAGTCTCAACTTTGCAAGGGAATTACTCTACTTGTATGTCAATAAAAATGAATTTTCCTATCCTCTCAATATTTCTTTAGGCTGAAGCAAATAAAATGCATGTTTTAGAAGAATATTTAGTCATAATAGATTACGCTCACAACATGTTCTTTCCAGACAAAGACAAAGAGCACCACAGAGTACTTGGTCCCTTTTCCTCTTACAAATTACATATATATATTTGTATGTCTGTGTAACATTTATATATAATATTTGCTTTTAATTATATATGTATGTAGCTCATAAAATACATGTATGAAAATGCCACAAAGTTATACAGTATAAAATTGAGAAAAATTTTATGGATGGTAGTGTAATGGATGATATTATTCTACTTTTTTATTATTTTTACTTTATTTCCTAAAATTTCCACAATAAATATGCATGACTTTAATAATTAAAAAGATCCCAAGCTGAAGGCCTTTTAAAAATTGTCCCAATTTGTAGATACTTAGGAAAATGTGGAGGGAGATATATTATTTAGAATTGCCGATCATTCATGTGTGAATCATGTAACTACTACTAATTAAAAGTATGATGTTCTACATGTTGCTTAACTTCTCAGACTCTCAGTCTTATCATTTGATAATGTGTAGGATTACTATGAGATCTAAAGTTTAAAAATTAAAAGTAATCAATTTACAGAAATAGCTCAATCATACTCTTTTAGGGGTGAGGAGTTATACCTGCAAAATTGGTATCCTGAGATACCAATTCAAATATGTGTGTGTGCCAGGGTGTGGAGGATTCCTACACATACAACCAAGCAATTCTAACACCACCAGGGTGTCCCGAAAGTTCAACACAGTGCAACCTAATTCCAACACTGCCTACCGGGAGATAGCATCAGATCCCACAGGCTAAGAATTTGGTTCTACAGGAATTCCTTTACTTTAGACCTGAGTCAGAAGCCCAGGTTGTTAACTGCATTTCTGACCAACTGGCTATAAATTGGAGAGTTCCAGGACTTCCTGCTCAGGTTCAATTTGCTGGAGCAGGCTGCAGAACTCAGAGAAACATTTCACTTACAATATTACTGCTTTATTACAAAAGGATACAACTTGGGAAGAGAAGAATAGGGCAAGGTATGGGCAAGGGTACAGAGCTTATGTGCCCTCAGCATGTGTGCCACTCTCCCCAATCCCAACATGTTCACCAACCTGGAAACTCTCTGAACCTTCTCCTTTCGGGGTTTTATGGAAGCTTCATTACATAGCCATGAATGATTAAATCATGGGTCACTGATAACTGATTCAACTTCCAGCCAACACCACTCCCTGGAGGTTGGGGGTAGGGCTAAACATTCCCTGTAATCTTGAGTTTGGCCCATGGGCAATTAGCCCCCATTCTTAGGGCTTTCCACAAGTCACTTTGTTAACATAACAAAGGACACTTTTACAGCTCTCCGCACTTAGGAGATTCCAAGGGCTTCTGGAGATATGATGAGGCAGAATAGGGGACAGAAACCAAAAATATATATTTGTTATAATAAATCACAATATCACAGCTGTATCCATACAGTATCTTGTAGAGTTTCATATGGAGCAACTTTAGAAATTCATATAGAATCCACAGAATATAAGGTTACAAGACCCCTCAACTTTTGGAACATGTTCATTATAAACCTATACAATGATGAACTCTAAACCTGAACACAAATTTCAGTGAAGTTTGAATAACATCTGCCTAACTATTTAAATTCATTCTCATTTCAGGTAGCAATTCAATAGTCCTATCATTAGTTGTCTTAAATGCATTTCCAATACCATATGTTGGAAAGGTGTTGGTCTTCAAACTTAGAGCTGAAGCATCTGGGAGAATGAGTGGCACATAATAAGTACTCAATAAATGATGGCTACTCTCATAGTAATTATCACTATTATTATTTTAGAACCCTTAAGATACTTTATATTTGTAACCACTAAGCCACAGCTCCCTGATCCTATCCAAACACATTTTTTTTCCAGATCTCTAGACAGAACATTCATCTTTGTTAACTGTATTTTGAGAGAATTAAATAGTCTTATTGCAGCCTTAAAAATCTCTTTGGATCATGATTCTGTTCCAAACTATATGCAGTCTCTTTCCAGATTCCTGTCACTCTTGCATTTGATGAGCTGTCTACTACATCTTCAGCAAAGCCACAGATAAAAATGTTGACTAAAACAAATTCGAAGGCAGAGGCATGTGTGCTGCACATCCCCCACAGTGGGGAGGAACAGGACTGTTTTCAGCAGTACACACCTGTGCCCTTTGAAAAATGGCAGGCTGAAATCTTTTTAATAGCTTAATTTTAATCCTGGGCCAGTGGATTTATCTGAAGTCCATTTAAAGTTATAAGATGTAAGGCCATTTGAAAATTGTCATTAGTTGTCATTATTTTAAAAGATAAACTGAATCACAATTCAAATTTAGACATTTCTTAATATATTTGAGCAGTACAATTAATGAAAATCAGCTAATCCTTTAAAATTTACTCTATTCTAGACTCTAAGCCAGGTTCTGAAGAAGTTTACAGTCTAATGAAGCACACAGATATATAAACACATCATTCCTATATATGCTGTCAAGTGCTATAACAGAGGCATTCACAAATGTTTCTGAAGCATCATGACTAAATTTCTTTCCACACTATTAAAGTTTTAAAGATGGAAAATACTATATAGATTATCAAATCCAATCTCCTAATCATACACATGAAAAAACTAGCTGAGAGAGTGGAAACAATTTATGCAAGTTTATGCAGCTAATTTGTGGATCAGAACTCAGATGTCTAAGTACCAATTCAATGTTGTCTTTCCTCTCCTCTTCTTGACAATATCCTCCCAAACCAATAAATGTATGCATTTACTGGCAGTAATCAAAAACCCTGTCTGAAGATGTGTTTTCACAATCTAGGATAGATACAGATACAGAAGAAATAGAAATGTTGTATCTTATTGGGTTTTTACCCTAGAATATACCTAAGGAATTAACACACATGCTCATGCACAATTAAATTCACTTAAATTCCAATATTAGCTTGTCATTGTTCGTTTGGGTGTTTTTCCTCCTCAGTGGTGTGTAGGAAAATACAATAATAACACCTTGTTAATTGAAGATTCAGGCTTGTTAGTTTTTAATTAATTCATTCCACAAATATTTAGTGGCTTTTTACCATACAAAAAGTCTTTTTCAAAATAAAATATAAAGTAGCTATGGCAGCACGCCTTAAGGTGTTTGTCTTGACAGTACTCTGCTCTTTGGGTTACAAAGAGCCTGATGGAATGTATCATAAAGCATAATGAAAGCCAAGCAATCCAGGTTCTTACTCTTACCAAGAACACACAGGATACTATCACTGTTCTAGGGTGTCTGCACTGTCATAAATTAGAAGATCCAATAAATATTAAGTGGCTCCTACTAATGGAAAAGAATTGAGCTGTATGATATAAGTGATATTTTCTCATTTGGTTCTCCCAGCTAATCTGAGAGATTGGTATTTTAATTCTTCCCTAGTTGTTATAGCAGAAATCCTGAGGTTTATAGATACTGGTTAACTTATCTCAGGTTACACTTGTCTCAAGAGTAAATGGAGAAACTAGAATTTGAATGCAAGTCTGCATGACTGCAAAGCCTATGCTCTTTCCACAGTACTTCTGGAATCATAGTGTGATGAGGGCCACAGGTGTGTCTGGTCCTGGGACAAACAGGTTAACGGGAGCTTGGAAAGAGTCAGTTCATCACTGAACTCAATAATTTGCCTATGTTATAGATGAAACTCATACTTTAAAAGTACAGTTTTGGGGGGGCACCTGGGTGGCTCAGTTGGTTAGGCATCTGTCTTTAGCTCGGGTCATGATCCTGGGGTCCTCGGATCAAGCCTCGCATCAGGCTCCCTGCTCAGCGGAGAGTCTGCTTCTCCTTCTCCCTTTGCTGCTCCCCCTGCTTGTTCTCCCTCTCTCTCTCTGTGTCAAATGAATAAATTTTAAAAATCTTTTTAAAAAGTACAGTTTTCTCTAAGCTGAAATGTACACACATATGTACACATACACACAAACACACATATTTCTCAGTAAAATCTGTACTCAAAATGTGAAATTCTACAGTTGGTCTTTTAAAGCTATTTATTCACCATTACTTTTAATGATGATTATTTTTCATTTTCTGAAACTTCCAATTCTGTGTTTATAATATGGGTAGTTACTTGCAAAATAGCTTACTGTGATTTCCTCCCCCCTCCCCGATATGGATGGTTCTGGCAATAGGTTTATCTCCCCTTAAGCATATTTCTCTGTGGCCATGCCAAATTGCCTTAGCTATTTGGTTTTACCAATGGTACAACACTTGCCAGAAGCTTCCCCAGGGAAATTAGGCAGTGCTAAGAAGCTCCAGATCTTTTAGGCCCAAATTTCCTCAAAATAACCAGGACCATTTCCAAACTCTTCAGTTCCACCTCACTGGTGTCTGGACGAGTTGTTAAAGATTTTTGAATGTCCTTGATCTACCCTAATTTGAAATCACCAAAGGTAATAGAAGGAAAAGCTGAGAGGGGATTATTCTCAGACAGATCCATTGGAAAGTGACAGAGGCCCAGTACAGGGTGCCTAATTTCTTTGGGGTGATTTCTATTTTTGTTTGTTTGTTCATTTTACTTACCGGATGGCTTTTTTCCTCATGATGATAAGAGAGTATCTGATGAGAAGAGGCATCCCCCTGGCTTTCTATTAGAAGGCAGAAATGAAAAAGCAGGGGACAGACTCCGAATCCTTCTTTCATTTATCTCTCTAAAAGTAAATTTGCAATATAGACAGAAGACTCAAATAGTAAGGGCTTCAGTTAATTATACAGCGATATGCAGTGGGGACAAAACAATAAATAAGATCAATAGAATTCTCCATTCATGAAGCCTGCAGTTAGTCATGAATGAGGTCATTTCCATAAAGTGAGATGCATACCAGGAACAGAAGCACCAAAGAACTGAGATAGGCCACCAAACCCAGATCTATAGGGCTGGGGAAATGTCTAACTTTTGATACCTATGTCTAGCCATTATATATTTTTAATCTAACAGGCACTTACATAATATTTGCTAACCCCGTATGCCATTATAAGTACTTAATAAGCATTAAAAAACTTAATCTTCATATTGATCCTATGAGATATGTACTACCATCAACAGCCCCATTTGATGGACAAGGAAACTGAGGCACAGGTAGTTTGTATGACTTGTCCAAAGTCACACAACTAGGAAGTGACAGAGATGAAATTTGAATCCAGAGGATATGCTCTTACTGCTAAAACAAGTACCTCTCTGCAAATCCCTTAAAAGGAAAAGATCTTAATAGCTGGTCTGCCAGGGTGGGCAGATGTGCTTATATTCTGCAGTGCTGGGAGAGTACAGGAGTGAGGAATGATATTCATTTCATGGTCTGATCTGCAAGAAAAGGAGAACACCAAGTAACCGCCAGAACTAGGCCAGGGCCAGACAGTGGAAAGACCTGCATGAGGTTCCTGATGGGATACTACAACAGCCTATCCGTATTTCATTTTCCAGTCTAACCAAGGACCATTGCAGTAAGTGCCAATCTCTAAAGAAGGGAACATGTAAAAATCTTTCCCCATCTAAAAAGCAATTTTTGCAGACAGTAGTTTTCCTCACCATACTTTTCCCCCACATGAAGAGGGAGATAGATAGAAAAGGCCCCTTTTCTGACAGGCAAGTCCAAAACCGCCCTCACACTGCCAGCCTTAAGGAGGAAATGAGAGAAGAGTTGGTCAAATCAGAGAGAGATTATCCTCTTTATTGCTACCATCCATAATCCAAAAAATAACCAGACCTCCCAATAACCAGAAAACTAGAACAGAATGAGAAGGAGAAAAATACATCAACTTCATGGAGGAGAAAACATCAGAAATGTAGACAGGGCTCTGCATGCTCTCAGAACAAACTATCACTTGAATATGTCTCCTCCTCTATGGGGCAGCAATGAGACCTTACGGGTAGCTCTGTAGTTAATCGATGAATCGATGAGCTCCCCTTGGTTCTATGCCTGTTTCATCAGGAACACTTGAAATAGGCTTCTCTTTTTATTTATTTGTTTGTTTGTTTGTTTGTTTATTAGCAAACACAGCTTTTGAGTACTGGTTCATCTTCCTTAGTAGCTTTGTGATCTGGCATATGTCATTTAACCTAGCTAAGCCTCCACTGTCATCCATTAAAATGAGTGTAAAGAAGTGAATGAGTTTCTTATTCTGACAACCAGAATTTCTATTAGGAAAAGGACTGTGTTTTACAGAAAAACACCTTGATAAGCTCTGGTGTTAACTGATTGGCACCATAGCTTCAGGGAAGAGGGACAAGATGCTCTATGTTGGAAAATTAAACTTGAAACAAAGGAGGAGAGAAAAGAACCTAGAAGGCAAGAAAGGGGAAAAAAAGAAACAGAAGACTCTAACGGGGAATTGCTAAAGTCAACTGGGGTTAAGGATGTATGAAACTCCACAGTGTGTTAACTAAGGGCATCATAAGAGCAAAGTTTCTTAATATTCTATTCTAAGTTGTTTACATTGTGTCATAAATCCTGTTTTACATACATCTTAAGGGCAGTCTAAAAGACTCAGACATATTTATTAGGAGTACTGATGTTTTTAAAGATTCTATTTATTTATTTGAGAGAGGGAGAAAGAGATAGTGAGAGAGAGCACAAGGTGGGGGGGTGGGGTAGGGGCAGAGGGAAAAGCAGGCTCCCCATTGAGGAGGGAGCCCAACAGCAGGCTTAATCCCAGGACCCTGGGATCATGACCTGAGCTGAAGGCAGAAGTTTAACTGACTGAGCCACTCAGTCACCCCAGGAGTGTTTATTTTAGAGAAATGGAGGAACCAGAGTTCTAAGTGTAGTTCAACAAAAATGACCCAGGACAGAACACGTACCCAGACAGGTGAATGGCCATGAAAAGGGAACTCAATATATTTAGGGAAGTACTGTATGTCTACTGGTGCAGATAGATGGCAAGAAGAAGTAAATTCAACCTAGATTTTGAGAGGTAAGGAACATCCAAACTGAGATCTCGTTACCCAAACATAATCATATTAATTTGGCAGGTAAACGACATCACCTCTGTGTCACATTGCCTGATGCCCTCCCTCTTTCATTCCCTCCCTCCATTATTTGTGCCTGATTGGTATTATATCTAACCTTTAATAAAAATGCTCTGGTTTGGGGCGCCTGGGTGGCCCAGTGGATTAAGCCGCTGCCTTCAGCTCAGGTCATGATCTCAGGGTCCTGGGATCGAGCCCCGCATCAGGCCCTCTGCTCTGCAGGGAGCCTGCTTCCCCCACTGTCTCTGCCTGCCTCTCTGCCTACTTGTGATCTCTCTCTCTGTCAAATAAAATAAATAAAAATCTAAAAAAAAAAATGCTCTGGTTTTACTTTGGAGTACATATTTCTACACTGTAGTCCAGCCCACCTCATTCCAAAGGGGAAATATTAGCTTGTCTGTTCCGACTGCAAGATCTTTCGATCTCTAGAATGCACTTTTCCCTCCTTTTAAGCCATATCACCCCAGTGAATATTCATCTGTGTAAAAGTGATTCATTATCACCTTTCATTTTTACCATCAACTGTCTTATTGTTCATTACCATCCAGAGGCTGGTTTCTCATTTTTGTCCTTGAATCTGCAATTTTTATTTCCTCTGCAGACTACTTTTCACACCTCCTTTTACAGTTTCTGTCTTACCCCATAACCATCCCTCTGTGCCCCGTGATCAAACCGAGTGGCAGTCACTAAATTATTGGGTATTCTCTGCAACTTCCCAGCATCGATGATTTTCAGCTATATAATCTGCTCTTTTCAGTCAGCTATATATTGGGAAGGATATATGGGTATTACCACTCACAAACCTCAAAATGTGGGGAAGCTTACTCAGACTAGTGTCTTTGGTTGATTTAGAGATCAACTTCCTGTTTATTATCAACTATTATCTGTGTGGATTTTTTTTCTTTCAATCCTCTTTGTCTTTCTGTCTCTAGTTCTGTACGATCATGTTGCTTAGCTTCCTGAGTCACTGCAATGGTGTTCTTCCATCACTAATGCCATTCTTCACTGTCAGTATCTGAATTTAAGGTCCCCTGCAGCCCTCTTCTCTCTCTCTCTCTTTTTTTTTAAATAAACTCTTTTGGTTAGTTCCCACTACATATGAAAACAATCTCAGGCATCCTGGACTTTCTCAGGGATTCTTCCCTGAAATAGTCACCTTAGCCATATAGCAACCCCCTCTGGTTCCTATTCCTCTCTTTCTTTCCCCCCTCCCTTTCCTTCTTTCTTTCTTTCTTTTTTTTTTTTTTTTTTTTTTGAAGATTTTATTTATTTGACAGACAGAGATCACAAGTAGGCAGAGAGGCAGGCAGAGAGAGGAAGCAAATCAGGCCTCCACTGAGCAGAGAGCCCAACGCAGGGCTCTGTCCCACGCCCCTGAGATCATGACCTAAACCGAAGGCAGAGGCTTTAACCCACTGAACTACCCAGGTGCCCTTCCCCCCCTCCCTTTCTTTCTTTCCTTCCTTCCTCCTCCCTTTTCTCCCTCTGAATTAAAGTAATTTAGAGTTGATTAATCATACTCTGTAACTCAGGAATATTATCAATCAACATCATTGTTTCTTGAAAATCCCCTATTTTATATACTTAGCTTTTTAAATTCCACAGTATCTTATTCTCATTTGTTTGCATGTATTCACACTGTCATTTCTGCTATAACTCTTCTTTTGAAATCATGAACTTGTCCCAATGCCACTGACATAGAGAATAATTTAAGCATAACACAAATTTCTCTTTATGTGTAACTCTGTCCAGGAGAAACACCAAGTGAATGTAGAAAACAGTGCCCCACTGACTGGAGTCCTGTAGGAATACACAAAACACACACACACAGCTATCTCAATTCAGCATGTGTTATGAACCATTCACACTCGCACCTGAGTTGAACTTTCTGCTTAATTTCAGAGAAGCCTCATTTGACCACCTCACAATAAGTTCACAAGCTGCAACCTGCCTTGTGCCCATTTTCATGAGAAAAATCCTGGCCTTGTCAACCTAAAGTTGTAGTAGGTATGTACTGTAGTATATATGGATGTTTCCCAACTGCTTAACATATGTGCAATTGTGCCACAGCTTTTATTAGGTGCCAATCTTTCGAGTCTTAACAAAGTTTTTGAGTGCTATTCCCAAACCCATTTCCTTCACAACCATTGCAGCTTTATTGTAAAATTCTGTATAGCAAGATTATTTTTAGGAAAGAATATGTTGCACTATAAAAAACTGACTATATTATCATTTTAAGCACATGTATTTTTAATTTATAAAAATGAAAATCTGTTAAAAATGTCACTCTGTTTTCTACTATTCTTGTTGTTCTAAACATTGTGCTTTCAGATCCTTCAATGTGGTTTTTCATGGTTTCTAATTACTTATGTATCCCTCCTCCACATTTTACCCATCCACTCTCCCATGGGTGAACACTCACCCAAGTTACCTTCAAATTTTTACTACCACAAATAACATTAACATTTTGCTACCCTCTAAAACCCCCTTCTAGATCTACACAACACTTTCTTTGGAATACAGATCCAAAAGTAGAATAGCTAGGTCATAGAGTCAGCAAACCTTTGCTTTTCTTAAAAAGTGTGACCTTGATCTCAAAAATGCATTTGCTGGGGGTTGCCTGTTGGCTCAGAAGGTTAAGTATCCAACTCAGTTGTGGCTCAGGTCATGATCTTGCAGTTATGGATGAGCCCCACTTCGGGTTCTGTGCTCAGTACAGAGTCTACTTTAGATTGCTTCTCTCTCTCCCTCCTGCTCACACACACTCTCTCTCTCAAGTGAATAAATGAAATCCTTAAAAAAAAAAAAAAAAAAAAGAGAGAGAGAGAGAGAATGCTGGTCTACAATCTCCAAAACAATGCATAAGCACACTTAAATCTCTACTTGGCACTGAGATGTAGTGTTTTAAATTTTGCCCATCTATTATATATTTATTCTGCCATTTCCTCTTAGTCTTCTAATCACTTTAGACCATCGTCATCCTTTCAATTGTCTTTTTCCTGAGACTCAATCCACAGTGGTAGCCCTTCAGCTCTGGCATTCATATTCCCCTCTCCTTCATCCATATCTATTCCACAGTTACATGGATTTTTTCACCATCTTCCTCTAATTTGTCAATAAATATCCCATCAGTAGCACCAAAGACCCAACTGATTGCTAGTTCAGTACAGACTCTCATATCAAATTCCTCCATTTTATTTATTCATTCCTCTATAAACAAAGTTTGGGACACACTGCATGCCTATACATCTGTTGAGGTTCCTCTCACCTATCACTTCTGTGAAGCCTTCTCTGACCACCCTAACTAAAGTGGAAATAATTCCTTTATTCCACAAAAACTGGCATGTATTCACTACTTTTGTATTTTTTTTAACTCCTAGTTTTGTTAATATTTGTTTATACATCTTTCTTCCTAAGGGGATCCTGAGCTACTTGAGGGTAGGGCATTTGTCTTACTCATCTTGATTTCTCCCACCTTTAGTAGGCTCTTGAAAACTCTCCCTTCAGTGATCGAATAAATTAGCAAAAAAATGAATAAATCAAATGTTATTTTATATCAAGTGCCTAAGAGCACTTAAGAGTAATCAAAGTTTGTAATGCCCAATATGCTAGTCATAATTTAAGATGCTTTATTAACATAGAACAAATAAGATGAGATAATTTTTAATTAAAAAAAAACTGTATCTGAAAACCAATTCACAAAGGATATTGCTTGATTATTTGTCACTTTATTTGTCACTTAATAAAGGATGCTTTATTAATTAGCCTCTCTGGTCTATAACTCTTTTCTATAGTTATCATATTGCCTATCAGTAATGCTAGGATCTGCTAAAATGAAATATAATTGATAATGAATTCAGCAACTAATTCTCACATCATTCTCAAGTCAATTCCAGTTGACTCAATTCATCCTTTCTTTTACCATGATCTTTAAGATGATTTTTATTAAATTTTAACATAGGAGTTAGTAAAGATTATAGTTCTGTATTATTTTTACAGGAACATAAGCTACTCTAAGAGAGTGCATAGGCATTGGGGGAAGGTATAAATAGAGTAACCAACTATCTCAATTTGCCTGGAACTGTTTTGGTTTTAGCATTAAAAGTCTTGTACCTCAGAAATTGCTTTCCAGGCAAATTACAATGCTTGGTCATCTTAGCTGTAAATCTTCTCCATTTATTTGCAGCTTCTTAACCAGGTATTCGAGACCTTCTATGATCTAACAGTGACCTTCTTTTCTGGCTTATTTTTAGCAATGCCTCCTACAGTCTACTTTCCAGAAAAACTTTACACATGAATTGGTTTCCTTGAGAGCAATGGTGTAAGTCTATAAATTCTTCCTATTTGTCAAGGACTAGTTAAAATGTTATTTTTCCTATCACATGTGCCTTTGTAGCCAAAGGTTCTTCCTAGTATGACTATGGCTTTTGATGCCGATTCATTTCTGCTTTGCATCACAGTGTCTCATGTATGTCCTGTCTCTTTGTCCTAAAGAAGGAATCAATATTAAACATAGTACCACAAAATGGAGTTTGGATTATGTTCATAATATATATAATTTAGATTAGGTATGATTAATTAGTATCAATATTTTCTTGTAATTTTTTTTTTAAGATTTTATTTATTTATTTGACAGAGAGAAATCACAAGTAGATGGAGAGGCAGGCAGAGAGAGAGAGGAGGAAGCAGGCTCCCCGCTGAGCAGAGAGCCCGATGCAGGACTCGATCCCAGGACTCTGAGATCATGACCTGAGCCGAAGTCAGCGGCTTAACCCACTGAGCCACCCAGGCGCCCGGTAATCTTTCAACAATGATCACTCAACCTATCAACCATTTTGTTTTTCAATATCTAAAGCATGCCAAAGTCTTTCAATGATCTTATCTTATTTAAGTTCTTCTATATGACTGAGGGGGAGAATATGGTACAACAAAATGAGTATATGCACTGAAGCCATTCACTGAAGTTTAAATTCTAGGTCTTCCTCTTACTTCCTTGGAGCTTCAGTTCTCCAACTTTGAAACGGAAGTTAACATTTTCCTATAGACATGTTATATGGCTTTAAAAAAAATTGCTATCAGATGTCAGCAAACTCGTCTGTAAAGAAACAAATAGTAAATATTGACTTTGTGGGCCATGGTCCCTGTTAAAACTACCCAATAGCCTTTGCAGGGTAAGATTAGCCATAGATAGTAAGTAAATCAAGGAAGCAATAATATGTTACAATAAAGTTTTATTTACAAAAACAGATAGTGGGACAGATTGACTTGTTGATCACAGTTTGCCAATGGCTGATACACATTAAACATTTCTAAATGTCACCCAGTACTATCATGAGCTAATCCGTCTTTCCTTACTAAGCATTTTGATTTTGTGGTCCTGTTCTAAATTAAGCTCAAACTAACCTAACATTTGCCAGTAATATTTTGCAGGTTTAAATTCTGTTTTTCCCATAATATCTTCCATAAAAGTAGGACAGGGAAATTATATGATCCAGTATACTGAATCTATTATTAGTAAGGATAGAATGCTGAAGGTTCAGGGGTTAAGGATTTTAATCCCTAATTCTCCTCTTTCTTGATTGACTAAAGTCACTGATGCCCCCCATCTTACAACTTCTATTTTATCCAGAATCTGAAATTACCACAATCTAGTCATAAAATGACTAGAAGATCTGAATTAACTAGCCACCATAAGCTCTATGCTCTGGGATGAGGCCTGGGTACCTGAGTCTCTCAAGGCCACCTTTATTTCAAACATACTAATTTCTCCAAAATTCAATGTTTTTGTGACCTGATTAGCACTATAGCTTGTCAGAGAACCTCAATGATGCCTATAGTCCAGTTGATCTCAATTCCAGCTGCAAGTTAGAATCACCTGAAAAAGTTTGAAAAAGAAAATTTTCATAGCCTAAGAAAGTAGTGATTATAAAAAAAAAAATAGAATCTAGCATAATGTAGAACTTTTTTCATTAAACAATAATACCATGAATAAACAAGTTACAAACATATAGACTGAGAGAAAAGATTTCACAAAATATATACCTGACAGAGAACTGGTGTCCAGATATATAATCAACAAACAAATAAAAACAAAACAAAACAAAAAAATCTCTTACAAATTAATAGTACAGGGACGCCTGGGTGGCTCAGTTGGTTAAGCAGCTGCCTTCGGCTCAGGTCATGATCCCAGCGTCCTGGGATCGAGTCCCACATAGGGCTCCTTGCTCGGCAGGGAGCCTGCTTCTCCCTCTGCCCCTGTCTGCCATTCTGTCTGCCTGTGCTTGCTCTCTCTCCCTCTCTCTGACAAATAAATAAAATATTTAAAAAAAAACAAAAACAAAAACAAATTAATAGTACAAAGGTAAGAACCACATGAAAAGTGGGCAAAAATGTAAAAGTCACTTCACAGAAGAGGACAGATAAATAGTCAATATGAATATGAAAAAGTAATTAATATCACTTGCCATCACAATAAGATATCAATATATGTCTGTCAGAATTACTATAATTAAAATGATTGATGATGGCAATTGTTGGTGAGTTGTGGAACAATTAGAATTCTCAAATTATTGGTGGGAATCATCTAGAAAAAATGTTCAGGCACCTTCCTCTAAAACTAAACTAAATGTGCCCTATGACCTAGTTATTCTACTCCTAGAAAATGTTCAAAAGGACTTGTGTAAAAAATGCCTATAGAAGGATCAGTCATCACAGCTAAACTGGAAGCAGCCGAAGTGTCCATCAAAAGGAGATTATATGGGGCGCCTGGGTGGCTCAGTGGGTTAAGCCGCTGCCTTTGGCTCAGGTCATGATCTCAGCGTCCTGGGATCGAGTCCCGCATCAGGCTCTCTGCTCAGCAGGGAGCCTGCTTGCCTCTCTCTCTCTCTCTCTCTCTCTGCCTCTCTGTCTACTTGTAATCTCTCTCTGTCAAATAAATAAATAAAATCTTTAAAAAAAAAAAAAGGAGATTATATGAAAAACCTGTAGTATATTTATGCCAAACAATACTACTCAGCAATAAAAAGGAAAAAAAAATCAGAGGCATTAGCCTGGATGAATCTCCAAAAGATTATGAAAAGTGAACAATGCCTTATACAGAGATTATGTATTATATTTGTATTAAATTCTCAAAAAGGCAATAATTAATCTGTAGTTAGGGAAAAATGTCAAAATAATGATTGTCTGTGGGAATAGGGGCAAGATATTGGCTGGGGAAGGTAGCAGAAAACTTCCTGGTGTCATGGTAGTATTTTATATCTTGATAAAAGTCTGGGTTGCAGTGGTGCATAGCATTTGTTAAAACTTAGGAAATGGACACCTGAGAGATAAGTATTACAATTATGTAAATTACAAATCAAATAAAGTTGTAAATAATATTATAATCTTGTTAATGATATGCAAGCTGACATACTTAAGGAAAAATGTGCCAATATCTGTAATTTACCTTCAAACACACCAAAAATAGCATGAATTGCTGGATGGATAGATGAAAAATTTGCATATGGATATTTGATACAGCAAGTATAGCAAACTTTTAAATGTAGACTCTAAGCAGAAAATACATGGATGTTCAATGTAATTTTTTTTTCAATTTTTCTGTATATCTAGTTTTTTTTATAATAAAATGACTCCACCCCAGAGATTATGATTTAATTACTTTTGGATAATGATCTATACATTGTTTTTGCTTTGTTTTGTTTTAATAAAGCTTTTCATATAATTCTAATATATAGTAGGCAGTTCAAGAATAACTTCACCAGGGGGCGCCTGGTTGGCCAGTGGGTTAAAGCCTCTGCCTTCAGCTCAGGTCATGATCCCAGGATCCTGGGATGGAGCCCTGCATTGGGCTCTCTGCTCAGCTGGGAGCCTGCTTCCCTTCCTCTCTCTCTGCCTGCCTCTCTGCCTACTTGTGATCTCTGTCTGTCAAATAAATATATAAAATCTTTAAAAAAAAAAAAAAAAGAATAACTTTACCAGTATTTCCCAACTCTGCCCCAGGGAATATGGACCATTTCCTTCATATACAGCTGACCCTTGAAATATATGCAGTTTGAACTACATGGATCCATTTATCTAAGACATTTTTATGGTATATACAGTATAGTACTGTACATTATACCGTACATTATACATTATACATTATACTGTACATTATACTGACATTATACAGTATATACGGTATAGTACTATAAATGTATCTTCTTTTCCTTATGATTTTCTTAGTAACTTTTTCTTTACTTGATTCTAAGAATATAGTATATAATATATATACAGTCTATAAAATAAAATAATTATAGAATATAATTTTGTATGTATATATAACATACAATATAAATGTTAATTGATTATGTTATTGATGCAGCTTCCAGCCAACAGTAGGCTACTAGTAAATAGGTTTCAGGGAGAGTCCGAAGATATAAGCAAACCTGACTAAACCCCCACACTCTTCAAGGATCAACTGTATTCATTCAGAAGTAAGAATTCTTCCCTAAATTTTACAAACCTTTTACAAACACAAAGCTGCTATCCTGCTAACTGTGAGCCCCACCCTAGGTAAAAGACCAGGTCACCCTGCCTTAACTATGGCATCAGACTCCTTGATTACTAGCCCTGGTATGAATCAAGCCCAAAGGAACCAAGCCCATTCATTTCCCCTAAGGAACCAGCCTTATCCCTTTGCCTTTGATTTTTACCCCATCATAGCTTCTTTTGTCCTCCTTTCTGCACTGAGATTCCCAGTTTGTTGAGAGCAATTCCTGCTTGAGTTACCAAAGACAAAAATTAAGGCATCAGATAATAAGACTGAATAAAAATATATTACAGGTAAGGCCTTATGTGACTGAGTCTAAACTGTTCCTCAAAGAACATGAATTTACTTATTTTATCTGGTAAAAGATTAAAATGATCACCTTTCCTTATCATCACGACAGGTTTTTATTTTATATTAATATATTTAATTACATTACACTCATATATACATGTGTATATGCATACATAATACATATATATAATATGTAATAGAATACATTATTCGAGATACATGCATGTAGCATGGAAGACAAAACAAAATACTCAGTTGTTTGTGGGTGTTTCATCACATGGCATGGAAGACAAAACAATAGACCCTCATTGTTTATGGGAGAAAGCTGAGTGATAATCCTCTTAAAACAAAGAAAGAAAGAAAGACAAGTGTTTAGCAGAAAATATATATGTACTCCAGCAGTAAATTGGTTTCTCCACCCAAATCTGACTGTGAACTCTCCCGGTGTAGAGATCATGTTTTACTCATCTTTGACTTTCCACTGTCAACACAATCCTGAATGTGAAGGGTATTCAACCTGTAATTGAGACTCATGAAAAACCCATTAACTAAAAATCCCTGTGTTCTTACAACATGTAGTTCACATGCATCTATATTCCTATAAATATTCTATAATTTCAAGGTTAATTCACAGTGATTTTGTTTAACAGTTATTAATATTGCTCTTTACAATGAAGAACACTGAAGCTTATAGAGGTGAAGATGTCTTGTCAGATTTGCCACATCCAGGAAGTAGCAATGACAATATTCTAGCCCAGGTCTAACTCCCCAAATTGTGCTCTTTTTATCCCCTCAATCTACTTCCTACAGAGCTCAACAGAAACAAGAGACTGTGAACCTATCTTTCACATGTCACAGTATCAATGAGGATCCTTTGGTTCTCTCAAAACCTTGAACAGAGTTCATTACTGCCACTGTAGAGCACATAATGTTTCCAATAAAATGTTTCCCCCCTATTATCTGTCTGGCAAGCAAAGACCAGAAACTCCCCTTTACCCTCTTCTTTAAGTTATCAGACGATTCTGATGTGGAAGGAACCTGTCACAGGTATTGTTCATCATTTTCCTTCAAGAGAAGGATGTGTGCAAGATGCACTACTGAGTAGTATAAATCATATACTCACATTTCTGCCACTTTTAGTCTGATGAGGGAGAGAGAAAGAAACTGCTGGCGAACAATCAGAACTGATAGCCTTTTTTTCTGTGACATGTCAGCCTGCTTGTACTGCCAACTGTCATGGCATCATTTGTCTTTGTTACCAGCACCCTGAGTTAAGCAAGAATCAGCTACAGAAAAGGGACTTTGTCAAGTGAATTACTTCAAAATGCTGTAAACACCTTCTTGGGACCATTTATGTCTTTTATTGTAATGCTTTCAAGTTATCCTATCCCATCCTGTTTTGACAGGAGGAGAGGTTCCAAAAAGCTTACAGTCTTCCTAGAACTCAACATATCAACAATCAAATATATGTAGTAACCAGTGACCTAGTAGGTTTCCTTAATACATGATAGGTTAAATCATATCTGGAGGGATAAAAATGGGGGATGCATAAAGTGAGTTTGCTCATACTCTCTCTGTCTTCTTATTTCCCAAGAAGAGGAGGACATTCTAATGGAAAGGACTGAAATTTATAGGGCACAAGCTTGGGATTTATAGCCTTCATCTGATACAACTGATAAAGTATTAGATTAGGTTCCTCCAGAAGCCAACCCTGAAACTAGAAGTTTGTTTGAGAAGTGATCCCAAGAAGGGAAATACAAAAGAGAAGTGAAGGAAACCTATAATTATGTTAGGTAACTGGGGGTCAATCACATTGAGGACTTCTAGGAAAAAGTAGAGCATGCTGCAGAGTGGGCCCACCCGGAGGGCAGGGAAGTTGGCTATTTTCCCATGAAACCGTTAATCTTGACTGAGACCTGCTTCCAAGGAACCAACAAATAGAGCACATGACCTTGGCCAGAGAAAGCCCTTGAAGAAAGGGATGTGATGCCCTGAGGAAAGAAGGAGCAAAGCTAAGTGCTAAGGGTCTGGTCCCAGCAACAGCAGTGTCTGCTATAGATAAATGCCATGGCAAAGGAGATAAAAATGGTGACAAAGGAAAAGATACTGTTTTATGAAAGCAAAATAGGACACACTTAATTCTTTTGTTTGAATGAAATTATAATCTTTAATAACTCTCTAAAGCCACTGTAAATTATTTTAAGGCAGAGAAGAAACAAGAAAATGTTGTTTTATTCATAGGCTGTTTATTATTTTTAAGAAAAAGGTGATCATGAGCACTAGCATGTTTTTATCAAACAAGCAAACAAAATTCTGTGAAATTACCATGAATTAGGTTTTGGTACTAAAAGCACAATTTTACCACCATAATATTTGATTTATACCATAAGATATTTCTCATGCCTATATGGAAGAAGAACTTATTAGTTGGGATTGTTAGTTTTTAAAAAATAATAGCCCCCAATTTTTTATTAAAACTTTAATATTTCTAATAGCTCTCTAAAGACTTCTTTCGTGCTCAATACTTTTTGTCTTTTCTTTTTTAAATCAATGATTTCTTTGAATTAAGACACTGAAGAGCTATTGTTTTTTAAAGATTTTATTTATTTATTTGACAGACAGAAATCACAAGTAGGCAGAGAGGCAGGCAAGGGAGGGGGAGCAGGCTCCCTGATGAGCAGAGAGCCGGATGCGGGGCTCCATCCCAGGGTCCTGGCATCATGACATGAGCCAAAGGCAGAGGCTTTAACCCACTGAGCCACCCAGGCACCCCAACACTGAAGAGTTATTAAGTATGTGCTTTACAAAAACCTTTTGGATTATTGGATATAACAATTGGGATTTAAAAATGTCTCTATAATCAGAAAATGGAACTGAAACACACAGGATTTAATTTATCAGAGATCATGGCTACATCTTAAGTTTAGGCTGTAAAATATTAGTAACACTGGTAGAAAGTGGAAGGCTACATGGTCTATGTAGCTTATGTTTCACCTAAGAGAAACAGAATCATGTTTCTCTTCTTTACATGTAAACATTATGTACCTTGGTTAGTTGTAAAATTTAGATATAATAAATATGCCTGGTATATAGTAGGGAGTTGAAAATGATGGATTAATTCATTCCTTTCCCATAAATTTATTGAGTATTTCCTACATCAGAGGTACTAGGATGGGTACTGAGAAGGGTAAAGTTTATCTTCTTAAATCCTAGAGTTGAGTGAAGCATTTGAGTTGCGATGGCAAAGGATAGTTAAGAAAATCAGAGGAAAATATACAACCAGAAGTTGGGAAATGGGCTGTCCTCAAAAAGACTGCTCAATGACAATAGCCAAACTATAGAAAGAGCCTATATGTCCATCAACAGAAAATGGATAAAGAAGATGTAGTGTATATATACAATGGAATATCATGTGGCCATCAAGAAAACCTGAAATCTTGTCATTTGCAACAACGTGGAGGGAACTAGAGAGTATTATGCTAAATGAAATAAGTTGGTCAGAGAAAGACAATTATCATATGATCTCACTGATAGGAGGAATTTGAGAAAAAAGACAGAGGATCATAAGGGAAGAGAGGGAAAAATGAAACAAGATGAAACCAGAGAGGGAGACAATACACAAGAGACTCTTAATCTCAGGAAACAAACTGAGGGTTGCTGGAGGGGAAGGAAATGGGAGGGTTGGGGTCATTGGGTGATGGACACTGGGCAGGGTATGTGCTATGGTGAGTGCTGTGAATTGTGTAAGACTGATGAGTCACAGACCCTGAAACAATACATTATATGTTAATTTAAAAAAAAAGACTGCTCAATGAATGTAACATCTAAGCAGAGACCTAAAGGGGGAATATAAATCAACCAAATTAATAAGTGGCACAATACAGGGCACTGTTTGGCAGAGATAAGGATTGTTCGTGTCAGAACAGTGAGCTTATAATAAGAAACAGAGCTAGGGGGAGCCTATTATAAACATATAGAGGCTGGATCATGGAGTGCACACTAGGGCTGGGGAACGGTTGAGAAGGCTTTAAGGACTGAGGAGAGATGAAGCTAGATAGAAAATATGGGTGAGGTCTTTTAGGAGCTTCTAGAACATGTTGAGCCATATGTAAATATTTTTTCTTTTCTTTTTTTTAAAGATTTATTTATTTATTGAATATAGAGAGAGGGATCACAAGTAGGCAGAGAGGCAGGCAGACAGAGAGGGGGAAGCAGGGTCCCTGCTTAACAGAGAGCCCAATGTGAGGCTTGATCGCAGAACCCTGAGATCATGACCTGAGCCAAAGACAGAGGCTTAACCTACTGAGCCACCCAGGTGCCCGAGCCAAATGAAAGACCAATGAGAAACCACTTAAGCCAATGAATTAGAATATTACATGGTCAGATTCAAAGGACAGCAGAGAAGAACCATGAATATTAACCATGAGTCTGCTATACTGTTCCAGCTGAGCAGTAATAGTGACTCTAGAGTGGTGTAGGGCTAGAAAACTTGAAAGATTTCAGATATTTTTAGGAGACATAGGTAACTCACATTCCCCGCAATGCTTACAACAGTGTTCTATACTTCGTAAGCTTTTAATGCATAGGTGATAAGTGGATTTCTCTTTATTATAATTATTCTATTTCTTCGCAAATATAAGTGGTTGAAAATTTTGATAAGCACAGACTGTGTTTCTCTTTAAAGGCCTAACTACTCCTTGTAGTTAACAAACAGTAGAACGACACAGCTCCAGGTCAGCAACTTCCTTAGTGCAATCAAAGTGTTTAAATACTCTGATTAAAGATTGGCCTAAATGAACCCTAAAGTCTCTGACACTATGATCTGTGGTAAGTCCTTATATGAAGATGCTCTTGTCAATAAACTAGAATTATTTCTTTTTCCTACAGTACTAAAAAAAATAATTAATGATCTGTAAACCAATCCAATATGTACCACCAGTTAGAGAAAAAAAGTTATTAGTAAAGCAAAAGCTTGTTAGGTATGAAATAGAAATAGTTTTATATGATAATAATTTTTATTATAAAAATTGATCTGTTTCTGTAAGGTTAGATTTTTAATACATTGGTTTTTCTTAAAACTCACACAATGGTAATGAATATCCAGAAAATGAGGGACCAAAACATATGCGTCTGTGTAGTAATATTAAATTGGACAGAATTTAAAACCTTGGTCTCTTTGAATTATTCTTGTTTAAAGAGTTGGACCCTTACATGAAGTAGGCTTAGTAGGCAGTCTGCAGTAGCAGTTAAAAACATGTTTTGGTGTTTCTGTAATCAGACTTCCTGGTTCAATCAATTCTTCCCGGAAAATCTATTTCCTAGCTATGTGCATCTGACCTAGTTTATGCACTTGTCAGGAATCTATCAAGCCCAAATGTCCAGTGAGCCCCACTTGCTTAAAGGAGAGTAAAGGAGCGCTGTGATTCCATGGTGCCTCTTGTAACATTGGTTTTCTCTGCTTCCCCAAAAAGAAGGTCAGTCTTTGACATGTAAAAGCCCAGCAGCTCCAGTATCCAGGTGAGAGGTGACAGGCTTGCCTGTGTGAAGCACCATGTGAAGCACCAAGTGAAGGAAATGGGGGCCTGTGTGAAGCACCAAGACAGGAAAGGAGAGATCTGGCTTCCCCAGAGTCTGCCACTTAACACATGCAGACAACAAGGGAGTTAACATCCTGTGGGCTGACTGGAATCAACCAGAGAAAGGAAGACAAGAAGAAGCCATCAGATCAATTTCCTTCTTTTCTTCCCCCCCAAGACATGGTGGATCCACGAGTTCTGTTTGAATCTCTCCAGCATGACTGAGCAGCTGGCTATGTTGTCATCTAAAAGCCTGGTAATGTACCACCTTACATTTTCTTTTCTTGCCTTACCATCTTTGTACCTCTGTGTTGCTCTGAGATTGCATGTAGCACATACCGTACCCTGTAAGCCTTCCCTTGGTGGTGGTGGTGGTGGTGGTTCTGTTTTTTAAGTTTGTTTTTGTTTATTTACTTATTTATTTACTTTTTTAGCAATCTCTTGGATTTTAGAGAACCCAAACTAGATACTATATAATCTTGGGCAAAACACTTAATCTTTCTGGGTCTTTGTTTATTGGTCTATAAAATGGAGATAACAGTACAACCTATATCATAGAGTTTTGGGGATAATACATGTAAAGCAACAGAAGCCTTTGTAGATCATAACAAGTACTTACTAATATTGGATATTTTTCTTGCTTGCGTGGTATGAACATTGAAAATGACTTAACTAAAACTATGGTATGATATTAATTGATCAAATTGGGTTTGCTCAAGAATGATCTCATAGTCCTCTTATGATTATGGCTTTTAAATCAATTCAGTTCCTCCTGGTCTTCACAACAATGTACAAACTCTTCAGTGTGACCCTAATTTCAGCCTGGTGACAATTTAATTCTCCAGTTTCATATCACTGTCCTCCTTCATAGGCAATGAGTTATCCCCCATTCCCAGATGCACCATGATAATAATAGTAACAATAATAATTACAACTAATATTTATTGAATACCTCTTATAAGACAAGCAAAACACTTTCTAAATATTGAATGTGTGATCTTTTCTGTTCAAAACCCTGGAAGGGCATTTAGACTGAGTAAATGCCAAAGTCTTCGCAAAGCCCCTAAAGTGCTAGGTGAACCAAACACCCTCTGACCTCTCTCCACCAATTTCCTCTTGCTTATTCTACCTCAGACACTCTGGCCCATTTTCCACTCCTCAGACACTACCTCAGGCAGCATCTGGGCTCTAGCTGAACTCTGTGTTGTTCTCTCTGATGAGACAGCCACACAGCCAACATTTCACCTCCTCTATGTCTTCACTGCAATCTTCCCTTCTCACTGAGGCTCTCCCAAACCACTCTTTCCCCACTGCCCCATGCTGCTGATTCCCATACTTGGCTCTCCCATCCTTTTTCCAGAAGCTCTCATTTTCCTCTAGCATTTCATACAGTTGACTTATTTACAGTTTTACTGTTTACTGCCTATCCTCTGGCAGACTGTAACCTTCACAAAATAAGGAGGGTTGTTTTGTTTAATGAGGTATCTCAAGTGCCTCAATCAATCCTGTCACCTAGTAGGTGCTCAATAGGATACATTGAATGAAATAATGCATTATTATTGCATTATAAAGTAACTGACTACTATCTCCACTTTATGGAAATGGAAACTGACAGAAAGATTCTGTATCTAGCCCTTGGTGTCACAGCTCACCAGTAGTGGAGCCAGGGGTCCAAGCCTGGCAGTAGGGCTTTGGGAGTTGTGTTCTTAATTTTAGCACTAGACTGCATTTTATTTATTATTTTATTTTATTTTATATCTATATCAGTAACGATCTATAGCTACTTTGCATACCTTCGTGCATATATATGGCATGCCTTTTTTCATGTTTTGCCACATTTACATATCTGATTCTTTCACTAGATTTTCACTCCTCAAAAGCAAGTTACCGTGTCATTTTTGTACCACTACAGAACTTAGGACAGTGACCTGCTAGGTACTGGAGGGCAACATCCAGTGCTTCTTGAATTGAAGAGCACAGGAAATATGATAGAAAAAAAGGAAAATGGGTTTTTGCAACCAATTAGGCATGAGTAAAAATCATATTATGGATGTTTACCACTTATATACTATTCAAAATATCACTTAACCTTTCTGAGACTTGCCTTCCTCCTCTATATCATGGGATTGAGAATAATTCCTATGAAGATCTAGGCACATAAGATATGGTTAGTTCATTATGTTTATTTTCATGTTATGTAATTGGAATGCATTTGCTCCATTTGTCCCTAGGTTCTAAAGCAGGGGCTGGGAAACAGTCCTGTTTTGTTTTTGTTTTTGTTTGTTTGTTTGTTTTGTAAATGTCCATACAGTAAGTATTTTAGGCTTTGGGGGCCATACGTTGTAATTATTTAACGCTGATGTTGTAGTGTGAAGTAGCCATAGAAAATAAGCAAATGAGTGGGTATGGTTTTGTTCGAATAATACTTTTACAAAAATGGTGCAAGCTGGATTTGGCCCATGTGCCATCATTTGCTAGCCCCTGTTCTAAAGCATGACTCTTTAGCTGAAAGAAAAACATTTAAAATTTTTTGGCTTTATCATTTATTCATAATTGAGTTATTATTACAAATGCTAACAATAAAAAGGGAGCAATCATAACCATATTTACAAACATTTTGCATGTTCAAAATATGCATTCATTTCAGCCTTTAAATGTCACATACTGAGCAGCTTTTAAAAATGCTGACCATTTTAAAATAGAAGGTTCATACCTACTCCTTTTAAGTCTGCCTCAAGTGAGCAAGATACTGGCTTCTGGAAGAACCCAACCACCCTACCCTCCTGCTTTGTTCCTAAATGCTTCTACCCGCCTCCATGTCTTGACCAGGCCATGAATTTGGAGTCTGTTTCTAATACCTATTCTATCTTCACCCACTTCAGTCATTCTTCCCAACATATTGCATTGATCTTGGCTCCATCCTTCTTCTAGTCCTTGGGTCCAGGACATTCCAAGGTCTTTTTTATAAGTATCTGCCCCATGGACAGTATATTGTATCACTTAGCAAACCAGACATCACCATTCTAGGGGCTGAGAATACCCTCTTTGATCCCCATTCCTTTAAGAGTAATTAAACTTCTTAGCCCTGCATATAAGGCCCTGTGGGATATGAGTGTAACCATATTTTCTAAATTTAGCACAGCATATTATTTCAAAATTTTAAAATAAATAGCCATGACCCTTCACATACCTTATTATTTCATATTTCTCTGCCTTTATACATGTTGTTCCTGACTCTTGTGATCCTTTCCTTCTTTTGATATTTGGCAAAATTCTGCTAATCCATAAAATTTAGCATAGAAGTCATCCTTCCTTGACTTTCCCCATAAAAATCCCTGCCTCTCAACCAATACCACCTCTACACCTTGCACACATATCAGTGCATTTTATAATTTTTACTGTAATATACCTATGTGAAATTCAGTTGCCCTTGCCAGATTCAGTTCACTGAAGGCAAGGAGACTAGTTATCTAGGTGTGCATCCTGAAAGACTTGATAAACAACTGGAAAATATGCAGACCTCAGACTAAGAACCTCTATAGCAACTAGCTGAGGAAGCCAAACCACAGCCTCAACAACAACGGGACCAAAACAGTTAGGATTTGGTCATTGACTGCCAACTTCCCTTATCTTTACTTCTGCCTCAGGCCAATTAGAAAAAAGCCAAATATGTTCCCCCAAATTAATCATATAGGATACTCTACTTCTAGTTAGCCTACCTCTATTTATCCCATGGTAACAACCTCCAATCAGAGCAGATCTGAAGCCTACTATTTTTTTTCCACTATAAAGTTTTCCCACTCCTTTGCCTGCCTTTCAGTTTCTGCCAAACATAAGTCTTGGTGGCTGACTCCTTGCTATAGCAAGCTCTGAATACAAAAGTGACTAAGCAAGTACTGTTTGTTCTAACTTGAGGCATCTTCATTTATTTCCACAGTCCCTAGCATTAGTGGTTATTAAAGCTGAATGACTATGTTTGATTTACCTACCCTGATGGGAAGTGTCAAATGGATAGTCTGGCTGAGTCTGGAAGAGCTCTGTGGGGAAGCCTTTATTTAAAACTTTCAAGGTACCTAACTAAGGGAACTAATCAGATCCTAAGTCCATCAGGATATCTCATAAGCTAAATATAAGAAGTAGGCCCATGGGAATGGACATGAGGAAAAGCAAGGCACATGGGCACCTGAGTGGCTCAGTGGGTTAAACCTCTGCCTTCAGCTCAGGTCACAATCTCAGCATGACTGGGATTGAGCCCCGCATCGGGCTTTCTGTTCTGCAGGGAGCCTGGTTCCCCCCCTTTCTCTGCCTGCTGTTCTGCCTACTTGTGATCTCCCTCTCTCTGTCAAATAAATAAAATAAAATCTGAAAGAAAGAAAGAAAGAAAGAAAGAAAGAAAGAAAGAAAGAAAGAAAGAAA
>NC_081557.1:55794069-55802374 GCF_022355385.1 Mustela nigripes
AGCAAGGTATAAGCAATGTAATAGGAAAATCCTGAACTCAACTCCTCTGACAGACACCCTGAATGTACAGCTATATATGGAACAATTTCTCCTGGGGAGCAGGGGAGTAAAAACTGGTGAAGCAACACCTTCATCTTGGACAAATAAAAGGTAAATCACATCCATGTGCGTATGAAAGACTGAAACACTATGTTGCTATAAAACGCCGTTGGTGTGACAACCCACAATCAGGAGGGAACTCGAAATTCCCTCAGAGGGAACTCAGAAACTCTCTCTGAGGAGCAAACTGTTCATATCCCACTTTAGGGACCCTGACTTTTTTTTTTTATTATTATTACAGCTATCATCAATTTATTTATTTTCAGAAAAACAGTATTCATTATTTTTTCACCACACCCAGTGCTCCATGCAATCTGTGCCCTCTATAATACCCACCACCTGGTACCCCAACCTCCCACCCCCCCGCCACTTCAAACCCCTCAGATTGTTTTTCAGAGTCCATAGTCTCTCATGGTTCACCTCCCCTTCCAATTTACCCCAACTCCCTTCTCCCCTCTAACACCCCTTGTCCTCCATGATATTTGTAATGCTCCACAAATAAGTGAACCCATATGATAATTGACTCTCTCTGCTTGACTTATTTCACTCAGCATCATCTCTTCAGTCCCGTCTATGTTGCTACAAAAGTTGAGTATTCGTCCTTTCTGATGGAGGCATAATACTCCATAGTGTATATGGACCACATTTTCCTTATCCCTTCGTCCGTTGAAGGGCATCTTGGTTCTTTCCATAGTTTGGCGACCGTGGCCTTTGCTGCTATAAACATTGGGGTACAGATGGCCCTTCTTTTCACGACATCTGTATCCTTGGGGTAAATAGCCCGCAGTGCAATTGCAGGGTCATAGGGAAGTTCTATTTTTAATTTCTTGAGGAATCTCCACACTGCTCTTCAAAGAGGCTGCACCAACTTGCATTACCACCAACAGTGTAAGAGGGTTCCCCTTTCTCCACATCCTCTCCAACACATGTTGTTTCCTGTTTTGTTAATTTTGGCCATTCTAACTGGTATAAGGTGATATCTCAATGTGGTTTTCATTTGAATCTCCCTGAGGGCTAATGATGATGAACATTATTTCATGTGTCTGATAGCCATTTGTATGTCTTGATTGGGACCCTGACTTTTAAGACTGACAGCTGAGACACAAGTTCCCAAAAGACCAACAGGGCTTCTGCCCACGCAGGTCTGTGGCAAATTGAGTAAAGGCTCTTTCTTAAATGGCCTGTGTGCAGACTCATCCACCCCATCCACTCAAACCCCAAAGCAGCAGTATCTCTTTGAAAAGCACCCAGACTTCAATCGTGGGTGAAAGAGACTTTTTTCCTAATTTAAAATTTTAATCTGAGGGACAGAGGCCAGTTTAGGGATCTCTCTGGGGTCAGATGCCAGGAGGTACAATCAAACTGTTCTCCTTTTGCCTTGCTAAAGCCAGCAGTAACCATCCCTCCCCCCCCCCCCCCCCCCCCCCGCCCCACAACGGGCACTATCTCACGCATTCTCTCTCTGCTTTGCTATAGCTGGTGGGCACCATCTCCCACACCCACTTCTTTCCTTTTTCTTTTTATTTCCTTTTTCTTATACTTCTTTTATTCCCCCCCCCTCAACTTTTTCTTTCTCTCTCTGCTTTCCTTTTTTCAGCAGGTGCTATCTTTGCACACACCGCCGCCCCCATCTGTCTCATTATAACCAGTGAATGCCATTTTTTACTCTCTCTCTCTCTCTCTCTGCTATGTTTCACAACACCAGTATTTCCTAGAGGGAAGCTTCTACATATGTCTGGTGCTTTGGGTTTTATGTCTGGTAACCTGGGTTTTGTTGCTGCCCTCCAGGAGATGCCCTTTGCTCACCTATCTCTGGTGGTGAAGAAAACTTTCATTTTTTGCTCCCAAATGACTGTAAGAAGTGGAAAGAGAGTTCTTAGGAGAATAACACACCCAGAGCATTGCATGGATAGCAAACTGAAACAAAATCCCAATTCTTCCTGGGAACAAAGGCCTATTTGCTTGTCCAAGAATTTTGGCCTGAAGTGCAGGCTTCTGGTTTGGCACACTTAAAGGGATCTGCGGAGATAATCTCATGGAATGGAGCCCACTGGACAAACACAATCTTTCTGCTCTCCCCAGGTCTTACTTCAGCTCACCAGTATGTTTCAAAAAGCAGCTTATACCCTTGCCTGGTACTGATTTTTGTGGCCAACGTCAGTGGACACCTCTATATCACCTGGCTATGGTGACCAGTAGAGCTTATACTTTGGGGTCCCAAAGGACTGTAAGCAACACAGGTAATGTTCTTAAATTGCTACCACTCCAGGCACAGAAAGAAGCAATAGACCCAGGTGTTCAATCTTTCTGTACAAGAGGACTATTAGCTTATCATAGCTACAGCCTGAGGGGCAAACTTCTAATTAAGCACACATTAAGAGCTGGTTGTAAAACGTTTCTTGACACCTGGGAGGGAAGTTACTATCTATGTGCCCTCCCTTTACCATGCTCCAGAGAATTAGCAACTATCAGACAAGAGCTCTTAAAAATGTGAGGTAACACAGTTTTTATGTCTGGTGCCCTGGTTTTTACAGCTGCTGCCCAGGGTATGCCCTTTGATCAGGAGGCTCTGGTGACCAGGAGGACTTGCACCCCCAGGTCCCACAGGACTGTACCAATCAGAGAAACTGTTATTGGGAGAATACCATCCTCAGGGCATTGCACACAGAGCAGACTGAAAAGCACTCCCAACCTTTCTGTGAAAGGAGCCTACTTGTTAGTCTTGGAGGATCAGCTTTGGAGCAGGTTGCCAGTTTGGCATACATCTAGAGATTTAGGAGGTACAATCAGGAAATGTAGGCCAGGGAACACCATCTTTATACTCTACCTCTACTACAGTATAGTTCATGAGAATTCCCCAGAAAGAAGCTTGTATACTCATCTGGCGCCCCATTTTTGGCAAGTGCTATCCAGAGGACATTTCCAGTTTGTCTGACTCTGGGGTCCAGTAGTGCTTAACTTAAAGTTCCCATAGGATTGGGGCACCTGGGTTGCTCAGTGGGTTAAAGCCTCTGCCTTCAGCTCAGGTCATGATCCCAGGTCCTGGGATCGAGCCCCACATCAGGCTCTCTGCTCAGCCAGAGGCCTGCTTCCTCCTCTCTCTCTGCCTGCCTCTCTGTCTATTTGTGATCTCTGTCTGTCAAATAAACAAATAAAATCTTAAAATAAAAAAAGTTCCCATAGGATTATATATAATTGTATTTTTAAAAACTGTTATCTGGATTTCTGGTTTCCCATAAGCTTAAAGCTAAGTGCTGAGATCCTCCTCTTTGGGACATTAACTCGTCTTGGTATACCCTCAACTAATGGGAGCTATTAAAAACAACAAAAACAAAGGTTTGAGAGACGACTAAGAGCGAGGGCAGATCGGAAGGCCCATCTCTTACACAAAGCCAAAGCTTCAAGACTGGGAGAGGTGGTTGTTTCATCTAATGCACAGAAATAAACACAGAAAGTAAAGCAAAGTGGAAAAAAAAAGAAAACTCCCCCCCAAAAAACCCAAAGAAACAGGCTTCTGATAAAAGAATAAAATTCTCAAGGTGGGGAAAATTTTAATGAATTGGACATAAGCAAAGATTCAAAATAATAGTCATAAAAGTACTCACATAAACTCAGCAGAAGAATGAACTCAGTGAGAATTTCAACAAAAGATTTATACGTTATACATTATATTATTATGTATGAAATATATACTATATATAGGATATATATCACATACATATCACTATATACTGCACTATATATCATATATGCATCATATATATATATATATAATGGAATATTATTGAGCCATAAAAAGAATGAAATCTTGCCATTTACAACAATATGGATGGAACTAGACAGTATTATGCTAAGTGAAATGAGTCAGAGAAAGATAAATACCATATGATTTCATACATATGTGGGATTTAAGAAACAGAATGAATGAGCACAGTTGAGGGGAAGAGAGAGAAAGATAGAGACAAACCAAGAAACAGACTCTTAATTACTGAGAATAACTGATGGTTACCACAGGAAAGGTGGGTAGGAGGTTAGGTTAAATAGGTGATAGGACTAAGGAACACATTTGTCATGACAAGCACAAGGCGATGTATGAAACTGTTAAATTGCTAAACTGTACACCTGAAACTAATATTATACTGTATGTTAACAATACTAGAAATAAAATAAAATAAAGAAAAAATAAAATAAAACAAAATTAGAGAATCTTAAAAGCAGCAAGTAAAAGCACTTGTTACATACAAGGGAACCTTCAAAAGACTATCAGAAGGTTTTCAACAGAATTTTGGCACATAAGAAGATAGTGGCATAATATATCCAAAGTTCTGAAAGAAAAAAAAAAAAATCTAACCAAGGATACTGCACATTCAGAATCAAAAGTGAGACAAAGACTTTTCCAGACAAGTAGAAGCCAAAGGAGTTTATTACCATAAGTTGGTGCTACAAGAAATGTTAAAGGGACTTCTTTAAGCTGAGAAGAAAGGAAACTAACTGGTAATAAGAAAACATGTTTTCTTATAAAAATCTCAAAAGTAAAGGTAACTATATAGTGAAGGCAAAGATTAATCATTTATAAAACCAGTATGAAGGCTGGACGATATACTACCCCAATAAATAAGACAACCTAAAAGAAATGCATAAATTCCCACAAAACAAGCCCTAAAAGAAATATTGAAAGGGGTCCTCTAAGCAAAAAGAGAACCTAAAAGTAACATAGACAAAAAAGGAAAAGACAAAAAAGGTGGAGTGGCAATTCTTGTATCAGACAAATTAGATTGTAAACCAAAGACTATAATAAGAGATGAGGCAGGACACTATATCATACTTAAATGGTCCCAAGAAGAGGTTCTGAAAATTGTAAATATTTAAACCCCTAACATAGGAACTGCTAATTAATAACAAAATCAAAGAAACACATCAACAATAACACAGTAATAGGAGGGGACTTTAACACCCCCTCACTGAAATGGGGAGATCATCTAAGCAGAAGATCAACAAGGAAATAAAGGCCTTAAATGACACACTGGATCTGATGAACATCACAGATATATTCAGAACATTCCACCCCGAAGGAACAGAATACACATTCTTCTCTAGTGCACATGGAACATTCTCCAGAATAGATCACATCCTGGGTCACAAATCAGGTCTCAACTGGTACCAAAAAATTAGGATCATTCCCTGCATATTTTCAGACCACAATGCTCAGAAGCTTCAATCTCAAGAAGAAAGTTGGAAAATTAAAGAATTGGAAAAAAGTCATGGAAACGAATGAAAATGAAAACAGAATGGTTCAAAATCTGTGGGACACAGCAAAGGCAGTCCTGAGAGGAAAGTACATAGCAATACAAGCCTTTCTCAAGAAACAAGAAAGGTCTCAAATACACAACCTAACCCTACACCTAAAGGAGCTGGAGAAAGAACAGAAAAGAATGCCTAAACCCAGCAGGAGAAGAGAAATCATAAAGATCAGAGCAGAAATCAATGAAATAGAAACAAACAAACAAACAAAGGTAGAACAAATCAATGAAACTAGGAGATGGTTCTTGAAAGAATTAATAAGACTGATAAAACTATGGCCAGACTTATCAAAAAGAAAAGACAACGGACCCAAATTAATAAAAGCATAAATGAAAGAGGAGAGAACACAACCAACACCAAAGATATACAATTAGAAGAACACATTATGAGCAACTATATGCCAGCAAATTTGACAATCTGGAAGAAATGGGTGCATTCCTAGAGACATATAAACTACCATAAGTGAACCAGGAAGAAATAGAAAACCTGAACAGACCCATAACCAGTAAGGAGATTGAAGCAGTCATCAAAAATCTCCCAACAAATAAGACCCCAGCACCAGATGGCCTCCCAGGGAAATTCTATAAACATTTAAAGAAGAATTAATACCTATTCTCCTGAAACTGTTCCAAAAAATGGAAATGGAAAAAAAAACTTCCAAACTCATTTTAGGAGGCCAGCGTTACCATGATCCCAAAACCAGACAAACATAACACCAAAAAGGAGAATTACAGACCAATATCATTGATGAACACAGATGTGAAAATTCTCACCAAAGTACTAGCCAATTGAATCCAACAGTATGTTAAAAGGATTACTCACCACAACCAAGTGGGATTTATTCCTGGGCTGTAAGGTGAGTTCAATATATGCAAATCAATCAATGTGATACAATATATTAATAAAAGAATGAACAAGAACCATATGATACTCTCAATAGATGCTAAAAAAGCATTTTATAAAGTACAGCATCCTTTCTTGATCAAAACTCTTCAAAGTGTAGGGGTAGAGGGCACATACCTCAATATCATGAAAGCCATCTATGAAAAAACCCACAGCAAATATCATTCTCAATAGCAAAAAACTAAGCTTTTCCCCTAAGGTCAGGAACACGGCAGGGATGTCCACTATCACCACTGCTATTCAACATAGTACTAGAAGTCCTAGCCTCAGCAATCAGATGACAATAAGCAATAAAAGGCATCTAAATCAGCAAAGAAGTCAAACTCACTCTTTGCAGATGATATGATATTTTATGTGGAAAACCCAAAAAACTCCACTCCAAAACTGCTAGAACTCATAAAGGAATTCAGTAAAGTGTCAGGATATAAAATCAACACACAGAAATCAGTTGCATTTCTATACACCAACAGCAAGACGGAAGAAAGAGAAATTAAGGAGTCAATCCCATTTACAATTGTTCCCCAAACCACAAGATACCTAGAAATAAACCTGACCAAAGAGGCAAAGAATGTATACTCAGAAAACTATAAAGTCCTCATGACAGAAATTGAGGAAGACACAAACAAATGGAAAAATGTTCCATGCTCATGGACTGGAAGAACAAATATGAAAATGTCTATGCTACCTAAAGCAATCTACATGTTTAATGCAATTCTTATCAAAATACCATCAGTTTTTTTCAAAGAAATGGAACAAATAATCCTAAAATTTATATGGAACCAGAAAAGACCCAGAATAGGAAAAGGAATGTTGAAAAAGAAAATCAAAGTTGGTGGCATTATAACTCCAGACTTCAAGTTCTATTACAAAGCTGTAATCATCAAGACAGTATGGTACTGCCACAGAAACAGACACATAGATCAATGGAACAGAATAGAGAGCCCGGAAAGAGACCCTCAACTCTATGGTCAACTAATCTTCAACAAAACATGATAGAGTGTCCAATGGAAAAAAGACAGTCTCTTCAACAAACAGTGTTGGGAAAATTGGATAGCCATATGCAGGATAATGAAACTGGACCATTTCTTTATACCACACACAAAAATAGATTCAAAATAGATGGACGACCTCAATGTGAGAGAGGAAACCATCAAAACCCTCAAGGAGAACACAGACAGCAACTGTCTTTGACCTCAGCTGCAGCAACTTCTTCCTAGAAACATCACCAAAGGCAAGGGAAGCAAGGGCAAGATCAAAAGCTTTTGCACTTCATCAAGATCAAAAGCTTTTGCATAGCAAAGGAAAACTCAACAAAACCAAAAGACAAAGGGCTAGTATCTACAAACTCTAAAGAACCTCTAAAGACCTTATCAAAGTCAACACCTAAAGAACAAATAATCTGATCAAGAAATGGGCAGATGACATGAACAGACATTTCTGCAAGGAAAATATCCAGATGGCCAGGAGACACATGAAAAAGTGCTCGACATCGCTTGGCATCAGGAAAATACAAATCAAAAGCACAATGATGCTGAAATGATGAAAACCACCTCACAGCAGCCAGAATGGCTAAAATTAACAAGTCAGGAAACCACAGATGTTGGTGAGGATGCAGAGAAAGGGGAACCACCCTACACTGTTGTTGGGAATGCAAGCTGGTATAGCCACTCTAGAAAACAGCATGAAGGTTCCTGAAAAAGTTGAAAACAGAGCTACCCTGTGACCCAGCAATCGCACTACTGAGTATTTACCCTAAAGGTACAAATGTAGTGATCTGAAGAGGCACATGCACCAAAATGTTTCTAGCAGCAATGTCCACAATAGCCAGACTTTGGAAGGAACCTAGATGTCCATCAATGGATGAATGGATAAAGAAAATGTGATATATATATACATATACATGTATATATATATACAAGATTTTGTTTTTTGATGGCTGCAAAATATATATATATTTATATTTATATTTATATTTTGCAGCCATCAAAAAACAAAATCTTGT